>NC_060189.1:3135792-3310792 GCF_021184085.1 Oncorhynchus gorbuscha
CCCCAGACAGCAGCCGCGTCTCCCCCAGACAGCAGCCGCGTCTCCCCCCCAGACAGCAGCCGCGTCTCCCCCCCAGACAGTTTGGTGGATGAGGTATAATGGTCTGGGGCTGTTTTTCCATAGTTCGGGCTAGGCCCCTTAGTTCCAGTGAAGGGAAATCTTAACGCGACAGCAACTTCATGGCAACAGTTTGAGGAAGTCGCTTTCCTGTTTCAGCATGACAACGCCCCTGTGCTCAAATCGAGGTCCATACAGAAAGGGTTTGTCGAGATCGGTGTGGAAGAAGAACTTGACTGGCCTGCACAGATCCCTGACCTCAACCCCATCAAACACCTTTGGGATGAATTGGAACGCCGACTGCGAGCCAGGAGGCCTAATCGCCCGACCTCACTAATGCTCTTGTGGCTGAATGGAAGCAAGTCCCCACAGCAATGTTTAAACATCTAGTGGAAAGCCTTCCTAGAAAAGTGGAGGCTGTTATAGCAGCAATGTTCCAACATCTAGTGGAAAGCCTTCCCAGAAGAGTGGAGGCTGTTATAGCAGCAATGTTCCAACATCTAGTGGAAAGCCTTCCCAGAAGAGTGGAGGCTGTTATAGCAGCAATGTTCCAACATCTAGTGGAAAGCCTTCCCAGAAGAGTGGAGGCTGTTATAGCAGCAAAAGGGGGGGGACCAACTCCATATTAATGCAATGATTTTGGAATGAGATGTTCAACGAGCAGGTGTCCACATACTTTTGGTCATGTAGTGTATATACACACACGGTGCTCACCGGTCTAAATATTAGGTACACCATCCCCTTCCTAAAGACAGTGAGTCATGTGACTCACTGTCGGCGCCAGGCAAGCCGGATCCAGTATCTCAGACACCTTCCTGGGCTTTTTACCCGAACGACAGGGTTTACCTCACCTGATCCTCGTCTCCAGCGAAGCAGCAGCTCTTCATGGTACAGGAGTTGAAGTAGCCCTGGTTGTCGAACTGGAAGCTGGGTAGGCGAGAGTGTAGCTCGTAGAGGACCGGGGGTAGCCTGCGACGCAGGGCCAGGAGCTGGGTCCCTGCGCTGTTAAAACGCACCGACATGGCACTCTGGAGGGACATGCTGCCGCCGTACCGCAGCAGAGAACTGGGAGAGATGGAGAGAGAAAGACAGAGACAGACAGAGAGAGAGACGGAGAGAGACGGATAGACAGAGAGAGAGAGACAGAGAGAGACAGAGACGGAGAGAGAGAGACAGAGAGAGACAGAGAGAGACAGAGAGAGACAGAGAGAGACAGAGAGAGACAGAGAGAGACGGAGAGAGACGGAGAGAGACGGAGAGAGACGGAGAGAGACAGAGAGAGACAGAGAGAGACAGAGAGAGACAGAGAGAGACAGAGAGAGACGGAGAGAGACGGAGAGAGACGGAGAGAGACGGAGAGAGACAGAGAGAGACAGAGAGAGACAGAGAGAGACAGAGAGAGACAGAGAGAGACAGAGACGGAGAGAGAGAGAGAGAGAGACAGAGAGACGGGGAGAGACAGAGAGAGAGGGAGAGAGAGAGGGAGAGAGAGAGGGAGAGACGGAGAGAGAGACGGAGAGAGAGAGAGACGGAGAGAGAGAGAGACGGAGAGAGAGAGAGAGACGGAGAGAGAGAGAGAGAGACGGAGAGAGAGAGAGAGACGGAGAGAGAGAGAGAGAGACGGAGAGAGAGAGAGAGACGGAGAGAGAGAGAGAGACGGAGAGAGAGAGAGACGGAGAGAGAGAGAGAGACGGAGAGAGAGAGAGAGATGGAGAGAGAGTGACAATGACTCAATAATAAAAACAACAGCGCACTCTAGTGGACAAATTGGGTCAGACAGACGCTGGATTACAGCCTGACAGTTTAACGGTGGCCATGTTGTCTCACGTGCGAGGTTTGCGTATGTCCCACAGCCCCACCCCTTCCTTGGAGTTGGCTGTAGCCAGCAGTCGGGGCTCTGCCGGGTTGAACATCACACTGTGGAAGGCTGATGGGTAGTTGGCCAGACAGAAGGGCTCTGAAAACACAGGGAAGGACATGGATTTGAACTCTGATGACATGGTTACTGATCAAGGGGAAGCCTATCGCATGTTTCATATACTGTAATACACTGAAAATATAGCTTTATATACAGTAATACTCTGAAACCATAGCTTCATATACAGTAATACACTGAAAATATAGCTTTCTATACAGTAATACTCTGAAACTATAGCTTCATATACAGTAATACACTGAAAATATAGCTTTCTATACAGTAATACTATGAAAACAGTCTGCTGTTGTAAAAATTCAGTCAATGACATAAGGGCTCTAGAACACAGGAGGGCTCTAGAACACAGGAGGGCTCTAGAACACAGGAGGGCTCTAGAACACGGGAGGACATCATGTTTGGTAAGATTCCGCTCTTGAAGCACAAACTACAATAAAATGTTTTATCTAATGGTAATTCATGGTAGGAAGCCCAATGCAATATGTTGTATATACTGTAATACACTGAGATCAGTCTCCTGATATAGGTCTAGCAGTTAAAAGAATCACAATGAATACAGGAAGTACCTGGGAAGTACCCCAGATTAACACTACTTTAACTTGGCGCTGTTTTCCGGACACAGATTAAGCCTATTCCTGGACTAAAAGCTGTCTCAAATGGAGTCTCCCTTAAGGGCATGCGTTCTAGTCCAGGAGAAGGTTAATCTGGGTCGTACAGGAAACCGGCCCTGATCTTCTTCTAAAAACGCCCGCCGACTGTCTGCGTCGAGACGAACAGTACTCGTATGGAAGTGGGTCAGGTAGGGCACAGTTTGACAGGAAAGGCCTGAGCAATACACTCGTGTCCCTCTTCACCGAGTCAAATCCCCTTGAACGTGTCGGGTTATTTCCTGGTGTCGTCATGTTACCCCCCGATGTTTAAAACGTCACTGCTCCGAGATTAACTCGTTAATCTGACAGTAATTGTGTAACCAGATGTAAATGGTGTAGTAGGGTAAATTAAGTATGTACGTATGTATATACAGTACCAATCACAGGTTTGGACAGGCCTACTCATTCCAGGGTTTTTGTTTGGGAGACCACCCGCTTGGAGCCTGCCAGGTTTCTGCCAGATGTCACACTTGACATTCGGGCCAAAGAGTTCAATTTTAGTTTCATCAAACCAGAAAATCTTGTTTCTCATGGCCTGAGAGTCTTTAGGTGCCTTTTGGCAAACTCCAACTGGGCTGTCATGTGCCTTTTACTGAGGAGTGGCTTCCGTCTGCCCACTCTAGCAAAAAGGCCTGATTGGTGGAGTGCTGCAGAGATGGTTGTCCTTCTGGAAGGTTCTCCCATCTTCGCAGAGGAACTCTGGAACTCTGTCAGAGTGACCATTGGTCACCTCCCTGACCAAGGCTGTTCTCTCCCGATTGCTCAGTTTGGCCGGGCGGCCAGCTCTAGGAAGAGTGTTGGTGGTTCCAAACTTCTTTCATTTAAGAATGATGGAGGCCACTGTGATCTTGGGGACCTTCAATGCTGCAGAATGATGGAGGCCACTGTGTTCTTGGGGACCTTCAATGCTGCAGAATGATGGAGGACACTCTGTTCTTGGGGACCTTCAATGCTGCAGAATGATGGAGGACACTGTGTTCTTTGGGAACCTTCAATGCTGCAGAAATGTGTTGGACACCCTTCCCCAGATCTGTGCCTCGACACAATCCTGTCTCTGACCTCTATGGACAATTCCTTCCACCTCATGGCTTGGTTTTTGCTCTGACATGCACTGTCAACTGTGGGACCTTATATAGACAGGTGTGTGCCTTTCCAAATCATTTCCAATCAATTGAATTTACCACAGATGGACTCCAATCAAGTTGTAGAAACATCTCAAGGATGATCAATGGACACAGGATGCACCTGAGCTCAATTTTTAAGTCTCAGAGCAAAGGGCCTGAATAATTATGTAAATAAGGTGTCATATATATATATATATATATATATATGTATATATATACACATTTGCCAACATTTCTATTAAATCTGTTTTCACTTTGTCATTATGGGGTATTGTGATGTCATTACGGGGTAGTGTGATGTCATTACGGGGTAGTGTGATGTCATTACGGGGTAGTGTGATGTCATTACGGGGTAGTGTGATGTCATTACGGGGTAGTGTGATGTCATTACGGGGTAGTGTGATGTCATTACGGGGTAGTGTGATGTCATTACGGGGTAGTGTGATGTCATTACGGGGTAGTGTGTTTAGATTGATGAGGATATTGTTGTTATTTAAATCCATTTTAGAATAAGGCTGTAACGTAACACAATGTGGAAAAAGTGAAGGGGCCTGAATACTTTCGGTATGCACGTTAAGTACCTCCGTGTGGCCGCTCCCGCGTGTCCCAGATCAGGACCCGGCCGTCGTCCGAGGAGCTGGCGAACACGTTGTCGTTAACGGGGCTGACGGACAGGCCGTACACCGCATCGTCGTGAAGGAACACGTTCAGAGTCTCGCCTCTGGAGGGGAAACAGAATACAGCTGTATTGAAATGTTTTGGTTTTTATAAACCACAATTGGCCACGCCCACCACCACGCCCCCACCACGCCCACCACCTTTTATTAAAAAAACAACAAGACATCTTTACATGCTATTTAAAAAATATATATATGTTCCAATGTCCATGTATTCGTACTAACATTCCACTTAGAAGAAATGTATTTAAATTCTAAGTAGTAAGCTATCGTTGCTATGGGAACAGATGTCTGCATTAACGTCTCGCCGACAGAGAGAAGTTGTAATGTCATTGTACATTAAAGATGCACCATTGGCCACGCCCCCGCCACGCCCACCACCTAAGCCCCATTACATTAATGATGCACCATTGGCCACGCCCCCACCACGCCCACCACCTAAGCCCCAATACATTAACGATGCACCATTGGCCACGCCCCCACCACGCCCCCACCACCTAAGCCCCATTACATTAACGATGCACCATTGGCCACGCCCCACCACGCCCCCACCACCTAAGCCCCAATACATTAACGATGCACCATTGGCCACGCCCCCACCACGCCCCCACCACCTAAGCCCCAATACATTAACGATGCACCATTGGCCACGCCCCCACCACGCCCCCACCACCTAAGCCCCAATACATTAACGATGCACCATTGGCCACGCCCCCACCAACTAAGCCCCATTACATTAACCTGCAGCTTAATGCATGACGAGCTGGGTTGGGGTCAATTCCATTTCGATTCACAAAGTAAAACCAAATTCCACATTATTCTAATTGGAAAGCATTGAAGAGAATAAGAGCGTGCAGTAGATACAAGGAGGACCAGCACGCCATATTTGTTCCTTTATTTAACCAGGCAAGTCAGTTAACAACAAATTCTTAGTAAATAAATAAGTAAATAAATAAGTAACTAAATAAATAAGTAAGTAAATAAATAAGTAAATAAATAAGTAAATAAATAAGTAAGTAAATAAGTAAGTAAATAAATAAGTAAATAAATAAATAAGTAAATAAATAAGTAAATAAATAAGTAAATAAATAAATAAATAAATAAATAAGTAAATAAAGTAAATAAATAAATAAGTAAATAAATAAGTAAATAAATAAGTAAATAAATAAGTAAGTAAATAAGTAAGTAAATAAATAAATAAATATCTAAATAAATAAGTAAATAAATAAGTAAATAAATAAGTAAATAAATAAGTAAATAAATAAGTAAATAAATAAGTAAATAAATAAGTAAGTAAGTAAATAAACAAGTAAATAAATAAGTAAATAAATAAGTAAATAAATAAGTAAATAAAATGCACAATGCCGCTGACAACGAATAATTAAGTAAACATACTCACCGTTCTACATCGTGAAGGATGACCTGTTCATCGTTGCCTTTGAGACAAGAGACAAAACATACGAATGAAAAGAGGGGGGTGAGCACGTGCCAAAACAAATCCCGATAGAAACACTACATTTCAAAAAGGTAGTAGGGTAGCTAGGTCAGGAAGGACAGCACGACACATGCAGAACTCAAAGATAAGACCATTGATAAGCTTTTCCAGGAACTACCCATACGACATACTTCACGTCAACAACTGCATGCTTTTTTTTTCATTGCCGTATGTGATATTACTCATAACGCAACATTTTAGATAAGCATGCTCCGTTCAAAAAATGCAGAACCAAGAACAGATACAGCCCTTGGTTCACTCCAGACCTGACTGCCCTTGACCAGCACAAAAAAATCCTGTGGCGGACTGCAATAGGATTGAACAGTCCCCGCGATATGCAACTGTTCAGGGAAGTCAGGAACCAATACACGCAGTCAGTCAGGAAAGCTAAGGCCAGCTTCTTCAGGCAGAAGTTTGCATCCTGTAGCTCCAACTCCAAAAAGTTCTGGGACACTGAAGTCCATGGAGAACAAGATCACCTCCTCTCATATAGCAACTTTACGGGGTTAAGACAAACGATTAGGCACAGCTTTTTGAATTGGTCACGTATGTGGTGTTAGCTGTCAATTCTAATGGGGGGGGGGGTCTCCGAACATAACTTTCTATAAACAGCCGAGGTCAGGTAACTCAAGCCCTCTACAGAACAAGTGAACCACTAACCCAGGATAGCTAGTAGTAGTCACCTGGCCGAAGGCCCAGATCTGTTTGTGCCAAACACACACGTCATTGCTATGGCAAACAGGTCAATGTGTAGGTCAGTGTTTGCCATGACAACGGCTGTGTTCCGATACGGCAGGAAAGCTGCCTTTTCGGCCCAAGGTACTTTAAAAACGCTGCCTTCGCATGTGTGACAAGAAGTTGTCAAGATAGCACAAACCGATCTGGAACCCGGCTAGTACATTTACATTTAAGTCATTTAGCAGACGCTCTTATCCAGAGCAGCCACAGATAGTCTCTCAAACTGTGATCTAATCACTCAAGTCCAGGGTTTTTCCCCTGCATGGAAAAGTCTTAGGTGGGTGGCCTGTGTGTTTTTCGGGGTGCATATGTTAAAGAATGTTTAGGGGGGAGGGATAATTGTCGACATGATCGTGTTGCGTTTGATTCACTCAGACAGCATGAGTCATGGGAAAGTGTAGCAGGGAAGGGAATGTGGTTTCGACCTAGATATGCTACTTCTGCAGCCAACAGGAGGGCCTCTAAAATGTACAGTCAGCGATGCACCATTGGCCACGCCCCCACCACACCCACCACCTAGGCCCCATTTACATCCAGGAAAAACCCTGGTGTCTGAAATCCTACCCTATGCTAGCTAAAACCCTGGTGTCTGAAATCCTACCCTATGCTAACTAAAACCCTGGTGTCTGAATTCCTACCCTATGCTAACTAAAACCCTGGTGTCTGAATTCCTACTGATTGAATGACAGATTAATGGGTGATGTTTGTCCACTGACCCCCAGAGAACACCCTCTTGTTGGTGCTGTCGAAGGCCAGACAGAAGATGTTGGAGAGATGTTCTCCCTTCAGTTTGAGAGGCTTGGCCGAGCGGGCATGAAGAGCTCTCTCCATGTTCCATAGTAACACCCTGCGGTCATCCCCTCCTGTGGCAGGGAAGGAGAGAGGGGAGGAGGGAGATGGGGAGAGAGAGAGGGAAGGAGGGGAGGAGGGAGATGGGGAGGAGGGAGATGGGGAGAGAGAGAGGTAAGGAGGGAGATGGGGAGAGAGAGAGGTAAGGAGGGAGATGGGGAGAGAGAGAGGTAAGGAGGGAGATGGGGAGAGAGAGAGGTAAGGAGGGAGATGGGGAGAGAGAGAGGTAAGGAGGGAGATGGGAGAGAGAGAGAGAAGGAGGGAGATGGGAGAGAGAGAGAGAAGGAGGAGATGGGAGAGAGAGAGAGGTAAGGAGGAGATGGGAGAGAGAGAGAAGGAGGGAGATGGGAGAGAGAGAGGTAAGGAGGGAGATGGGAGAGAGAGAGAGAAAGGAGGGAGATGGGAGAGAGAGAGAGAAGGAGGAGATGGGAGAGAGAGAGAGGAGGGAGATGGGAGAGAGAGAGAGAAGGAGGGAGATGGGAGAGAGAGAAGGAGGGAGATGGGAGAGAGAGAGAGAAGGAGGGAGATGGGAGAGAGAGAGAGAAGGAGGGAGATGGGAGAGAGAGAGGGAAGGAGAGAGTCAGAGAGAGAGAGAGGGAAGGAGAGAGTCAGAGAGAGAGAGAGGGAAGGAGAGAGTCAGAGAGAGAGAGAGGGAAGGAGAGAGTCAGAGAGAGAGGGGGAAGGAGAGAGTCAGAGAGAGAGAGAGGGAAGGAGAGAGTCAGAGAGAGAGAGAGGGAAGGAGAGAGTCAGAGAGAGAGAGGGAAGGAGAGAGTCAGAGAGAGAGAGAGGGAAGGAGAGAGTCAGAGAGAGAGAGAGGGAAGGAGAGAGTCAGAGAGAGAGAGAGGGAAGGAGAGTCAGAGAGAGAGAGGAAGGAGAGTCAGAGAGAGAGGGGGAAGGAGAGAGTCAGAGAGAGAGAGGGAAGGAGAGAGTCAGAGAGAGAGGGGGAAGGAGAGAGTCAGAGAGAGAGAGGGAAGGAGAGAGTCAGAGAGAGAGAGAGGGAAGGAGAGTCAGAGAGAGAGAGGGAAGGAGAGTCAGAGAGAGAGAGGGAAGGAGAGAGTCAGAGAGAGAGAGAGGGAAGGAGAGTCAGAGAGAGAGAGGGAAGGAGAGTCAGAGAGAGAGAGGGAAGGAGAGAGTCAGAGAGAGAGAGAGGAAGGAGAGTCAGTCAGAGAGTCAGAGAGAGAGAGAAAGGAGAGTCAGAGAGAGAGAGGGAAGGAGAGTCAGAGAGAGAGAGGGAAGGAGAGTCAGAGAGAGAGAGGGAAGGAGAGTCAGAGAGAGAGAGGGAAGGAGAGAGTCAGAGAGAGAGAGGGAAGGAGAGTCAGAGAGAGAGAGGGAAGGAGAGAGTCAGAGAGAGAGAGGGAAGGAGAGTCAGAGAGAGAGAGGGAAGGAGAGTCAGAGAGAGAGAGAGGGAAGGAGAGTCAGAGAGAGAGAGGGAAGGAGAGTCAGAGAGAGCACAAAAGAGAACAGAGATCGAAAGAGATGGGTGGACAGACAAGACATTGTAAACACAGGCCAAGTTGTTCTCCACTGCTCTGAAGGGCTTCATCAGCTTGCAAGGCCCACCAGCAGTGGAACACAGCAGTCATTACTCTTCTAAATCCAAACTCTCCCTATTATACGCCAAAACTGGAGTAGTGAAAAAGACTGGTTAAAAGTTGCATAGTTAGCAAACTGTATAATGTTATTAAAACGATAACTAGTTAGCTACCGGTACCTAATGTCAGTCTATATGAAAAGGAAGGGGCAGAACTGTGTAGCTAGCTAGTTCTGTCAGCTGGATAGCATGCTAACCTAGATAGCCTAAATTATCTTACCCATTTAAACATGACCTGCACATCTCATTGTTTTCCTTGCTCGTAATTGACAAACTACATTTTGGGGGGAAATGGATGACTGGAGAGTCAAAATGTGCATATGATGACTCGACTAAGCTTGTAAAACTGACGTGCAAGTTTAGCTAGTTTAGCTATAATCTGTCAACAACACGGTAGCTGCTAGGCTAACAACTATGCTAACTGGAGGATGATCTACAGCTACTAAACTTACCGGACACAAGGTATTCCCCTCCATGGTTGGAAAACTCTATGGCGTTTACACACCCGAAATGTCCCAGCATGTCTTTCTTGTAAAGGCTCGTGCATCCTGCCAACCGGAGTCTCTGAAATTCTTCCTTCATCAGCGGGTTACCGAAGAGCCTTCTCTGGGACAGAAAGCCCACGGAGGACCGCATACCGCAACCCTTCACCTCCTTCATTTTTCCCTGGAGCAGTTAGCCTAGCGATTCCACATCCAATTTGGATTTTTTATTTGATTGTAAAAAATGTTACTCAATGCACAGCCGCGCTATTATATCCAGCTATTATAGAAGTGTATATCTGCAATCGTTCTGTCTCGAAGCTACATGATGGTGAAGATATTCCCGAGCCGCAGTGCTGTTGATGTCGTCGTTGATGATTGCAGGTCCCCCCCCCCGCGCGCGCTTTGTAGCAGTCGCTTCCTGCTCTGCTGCAAAGCTTCTCGATCTACCTGACACAATCATAACCCCCCCCTGAGCTGATCCGCAAATTAACCCCCCAGTTGACCCGCAAATTAACCATTAACCCCCCAGTTGACCCGCAGATTAACGCCCCCAGCTGACCCGCAAATCAACCCCCCAGCTGACCCGTAAATTAACCCCCCAGCTGACCCGCAAATCACCGCCCCCAGCTGACCCGCAAATCAACCCCCCAGCTGACCCGCAAATCAACCCCCCAGCTGATCAGCAAATGAACCCCCCAGCTGACCCGCAAATCAACCCTCCCCAGCTGACCCGCAAATCAACCCCCCCAGCTGACCCGCAAATGACCGCCCCCAGCTGACCGCAAATGAACCCCCCCAGCTGACCCGCAAATTAATCCATTAACCCCCCAGTTGACCCGCAAATTAACCATTAACCCCCCCAGCTGATCAGCAAATTAACCCCCCCCAGCTGATCAGCAAATTAACCCCCCCCCCAGCTGAACTGCAAATTAAAACCTCCCCAGCTGACCTGCAAATCAACCCCCCCAGCTGTCCCGCAAATCAACCCCCCAGTTCGCTTGTTAACTTAGGCAAAGTTGTCCTCCCCATAATACATTTAGGTTAGCTGTCACTTGAAATTTGCACCTAGATAAAAACACCAGAAATAATAACAAAAGATTAATATCACATTAAGTCAATCAAAAGCAGACATTTAAGAGTCTAGTTTTATTATCCCCAACATTGGGATTACAGTGGTAGTCTTTTTAACCATAGGCTACATATTTTAATTAAGGGAACCCTACATTCAATACAATCCCACTTTTCCAAGATAAACAGGATATATTTATAGTACAGAACTTAAAACACGTATATCCTTGCAGAGGAAAGAACTACAAGTTGCCAGTTCAACATTTTAAAAAATCATTCCAGGCTTCACAAAGCAAATTTAATCTATGTTTTTGGGAAAGGTAGACTTTCTCTGGCAGCCAAAAACAGACAAATAAATAAACCCCCATCTAAATGCGAATCGATTCTCAATTGCGATACGGTTCTAGAAACATAAATCCCTCTACTTGCTGCACACTGTTTCAACCGATTTTAACACCAGTTGCAGCAACAGTATTTTTCAGTGACAACCCATTTCTAGCAGGTTCGATATGGCCGTGTGGGCACAATACCCCTTTAAAGATGTGTATCAATTTAACCTTTTTTTATTTATTTTTTTAATCATTATTTCTCACTGATATGAAAGACAAGGCCCTTATACTTCCAAAACCGCACCGCAAGCGATGCCTATTTAAATGTTCAGACCGAGCGTTGGGGTTCTTAACAAATGAGCAGAGCCATATATATGTGGACTTGGGACAACTTCTAGAATGTTGAATATATTGTTCTAAATTCTAGACATTCAGTGACATATCATTGTTTAAAAATTCTCTGTGTCATGTTAGAATCGGGAGATGACGCTACAACATTCTATGGCGGCCATGTTAGGTCAAATGCAGAAACCTCAATGTCCCGTCTCTCTAGATATATGACTCCGAGTGAGTTGAAGTTTAAATGTAGGTCTAGTATTCTGACAGAAGGTGTGTGGAGTGTCGAACGGAGTGTGGTCTTGGTTGTTGTGAGAAACAGGATAGGGTAGAAGGATGGATGGAATGAGAGCGAAGGAGAAGGGGAGGGAGGAGAAAGGGGAGGGAGGGGAGGGGAGAAGGGGAGGGAGGAAGAGGGAAAGAGAGGGAGGGGAAGAGGGAAAGAGGGAGGGGAAGAGGGAAAGAGAGGGAGGGGAAGGGGAAAGAGAGAGAGGGGAAGAGGGTAAGAGAGAGAGGGGGGGAAGAGGGTAAGAGAGAGAAAGAGGGAAAGAGGGTAAGAGAGAGGGGGGAGGGGGAAGAGAGAGGGAAGAGGGGAGAGAGAGGAAAGAGGAAGGAGGGGAAGAGGGAAAGAGAGGGAGGGATAAGAGGAGAAGAGAGAGATAGAGAGGGGAAGGATAGAGAGGGTAGAGAGAGAGGACAGGGAGAGAGAGAGGACAGGATAGAGGGTAGAGAGAGAGGGATAGACAGGATAGAGAGAGGGGAGGATAGAGAGAGAGAGGACAGGATAAGAGATAGAGAGAGGGGACAGGATAGAGAGAGAGAGGACAGGATAGAGAGAGAGGAGACAGGATAGAGAGAGGGGACAGGATAGAGAGAGAGAGGACAGGATAGAGAGAGAGGAGACAGGATAGAGAGAGGGGACAGGATAGAGAGAGAGAGGACAGGATAGAGAGAGAGGAGACAGGATAGAGAGAGGGGACAGGATAGAGAGAGAGAGGACAGGATAGAGAGAGGGGACAGGATAGAGAGAGAGGAGGACAGGATAGAGAGAGAGGAGACAGGATAGAGAGAGGGGACAGGATAGAGAGAGAGAGGACAGGATAAGAGTGCAAGATATGCATCAACCATTTGTCATTGCCAAGTCAGTGCCATCTCAATGACGAGTTGCATTTACATTTAATTGATTGGATGTACAGGACGTATATAGTATATCGTAGCCTGGTACCTGTCTGTTTGTGCCATCATTCCACTCCTTGCCACTCCAAACATATGAGTGGTCCTTCTGTAGCTCAGTTGGTAGAGCATGGTGCTTGTAACGCCAGGGTAGTGGGTTCGATTCCCGGGACCACCCATACGTAGAATGTATGCACACATGACTGTAAGTCGCTTTGGATAAAAGCGTCTGCTAAATGGCATATATTATTATATTATTATTATTATATTATATGACATGGAGTACAAGGTGTGGAATGTTAGCACAAAACGGGTCTGGATTTCAGGCTAGAGCAAGAACCAGTCAACCAGGCTAATTCTATTGCACATTTCAGTCTTCATCCGTTGAGTGCAGAGGGTCTCAGTAGCCGGATACATCCGTTGAGTGCAGAGGGTCTCAGTAGTCGGCTACATCCGTTGAGTGCAGAGGGTCTCAGTGGCCGGATACATCCGTTGAGTGCAGAGGGTCTCAGTGGCCGGATACATCCGTTGAGTGCAGAGGGTCTCAGTAGTCGGCAACATCCGTTGAGTGCAGAGGGTCTCAGTGGCCGGCTACATCCGTTGAGTGCAGAGGGTCTCAGTAGCCAGCAACATCCGATGAGTGCAGAGGGTCTCAGTAGCCGGCTATAACAGGAGCCACTGTCATTAGGGGAGTATTCATTAGTGCACACTGTAGCAAAAAAGTTTCACAATGGAGAATGTTTTGTTATGGAAACAAAAGTTCCTGTTGGACAAATTCAGGTAGGTCCCTCTCCGTTCCATTTGTTTCTAGTTAGCTGTCTAGGCTTAAAGTCTTTGAGGATCCAGATCCATCCTTCTTCCAGCCTTACAAGATAAGTCATCTCTTCTGTGTTGTCATCCTCTACCACCCCCCTCCATCCTCCATCCTCCCTTCTCCACCAGCCATTTCAGGGCATTTGGTTACGAAGTCATCTTAACAAAGAGTTATCTAGCTAATTTGTGCCTGGCAAAGTGTTTGAAACGATCCATCTTCGCCACATACCAAAAAAAGAGAGGGAGGGGGCCGAAAAGTTGAGCACTCGCTTTTTAGGAGTTAATTAGTTAATTTATCAAATTATTATTTCGTTAGGTTTCTGCTCGGTTTTTTTCCAAAACATCAGCAGGTTTTTTATTTTTATTTTTGAAAGCTTGGTGAGAAAACAAAATGTCCCCTTGACAGCCTTGCCTCGGGAAGGTTTATAATATACATATAGAAGAAAACAAACACACATAAACGTATTAACATAAAACACAAGGGAAAGCTGGAGCTTAAATTAAGACATTGGGCCCCAGATCCGTTTGTGCTGTCTTGCGAAGTCCTAGTCATTGTCAAGCAAATCGTTGACAAGACAACACAAACAGACCTGGGACCAGGCTATGATGTGCGGGTGGGGGGGGGCAGTGCAGACTGGGGAGGTGGGGCAGTGCAAAGCCTGGAGCTGGGAGGTTAAAGGCTATTGGCACATGAGAGCGGGGGCGTCGTCCTCAGTTCCAGATGAGTGTCTATGGTAACGGTCGCTGTTGTGGCAACGGTCGCTACTGTGGCAACGGTCGCTACTGTGGCAACGGTCGCTACTGTGGCAACGGTCGCTACTGTGGCAACGGTCGCTACTGTGGCAACGGTCGCTACTGTGGCAACGGTCTCTATGGATACTAGTTCTAGTTGCTGCCTGCGGGGCCTGCTAGTAAGGCCCTTTAGTGTGTCCAAAGATCCCGATGGGGAAATGTTTGACGTGTGACGACCACTGTGCCGCCAACTGGAAAAACTTAACGTCATTCCACTCCACGCCGTCAATCAGCACTGGAAGAAAAGAGAGAATACAAAAATAAAATAAAAACTTTACTTTACTTACAAAATTACAGTAACTTTCCCCAAATTTCCCAGATTTCCTGCTTATTCCCTTTCTGGAAAACCTGGGAAAGTGACCAGAATTTTGCAACCTTAGGAGGTAGGAAGGAGTCTTAGGAGGGAGACTTAGGAGGGAGACTTAGGAGGGAGACTTAGGAGGGAGACTTAGGAGGGAGACTTAGGAGGGAGACTTAGGAGGGAGACTTAGGAGGGAGACTTAGGAGGGAGACTTAGGAGGGAGACTTAGGAGGGAGACTTAGGAGGGAGAGGTAGGAGGGAGGGTAGGAGGGAGAGGTAGGAGGGAGTCTTAGGAGGTAGGAAGGAGTCTTAGGAGGGAGTCTTAGGAGGGAGTCTTAGGAGGGAGTCTTAGGAGGGAGTCTTAGGAGGGAGTCTTAGGAGGGAGTCTTAGGAGGGAGTCTTAGGAGGGAGTCTTAGGAGGTAGGAAGGAGTCTTAGGAGGGAGTCTTAGGAGGGAGTCTTAGGAGGGAGTCTTAGGAGGGAGTCTTAGGAGGGAGAGGTAGGAAGGAGAGGTAGGAAGGAGAGGTAGGAAGGAGAGGTAGGAAGGAGAGGTAGGAGGGAGTCTTAGGAGGGAGAGGTAGGAAGGAGAGGTAGGGAGGAAGACTTAGGGGGGAGTCTTAGGTAGGAGGGAGTATTAGGTAGGAGGGAGTCTTAGGTAGGAGGGAGTCTTAGGTAGGAGGGAGTCTTAGGTAGTCTTAGGTAGGAGGGAGTCTTAGGTGGGAGGGAGTCTTAGGTGGGAGGGAGTCTTAGGTGGGAGGGAGTCTTAGGTGGGAGGGAGTCTTAGGTGGGAGGGAGTCTTAGGTGGGAGGGAGTCTTAGGTGGGAGGGAGTCTTAGGTGGGAGGGTGTCTTAGGTGGGAGGGAGTCTTAGGTGGGAGGGAGTCTTAGGTGGGAGGGAGTCTTAGGTGGGAGGAGTCTTAGGGAGGGAGTCTTAGGGAGGGAGTCTTAGGGAGGGAGTCTTAGGGAGGGAGTCTTAGGGAGGGAGTCTTAGGGAGGGAGTCTTAGGGAGGGAGTCTTAGGGAGGGAGTCTTAGGGGGGAGTCTTAGGAGGTAGGAAGGACTCTTAGAGGGGAGTCTTAGAGGGGAGTCTTAGAGGGGAGTCTTAGAGGGGAGTCTTAGAGGGGAGTCTTAGAGGGGAGTCTTAGAGGGGAGTCTTACCCCTCAGCATGGTCTGCTGGTGCTTGGCAGTGCAGATTAGTCGACTGATGCCATCGATCACCTGGCTCTTAGACTCCACATCCTTGTCTTTAGTCTTCTTTGGCAGGAACATGACTGGAAAGAGGGAATGGAAAGAGTCAGACGTAAAAGTTAATAATGGCAGATTCCGAACTTGAAATGCGAACGCTAATCATGACGATCAACTATCGGTCTTTGTTTTGAGCAAAAACTCAAGTTGTTGTTGCCGTGTTTATTGTTGTTGTTGCAGTGTTTATTGCTGTTGTTGCAGTGTTTATTGTTGTTGCAGTTGCAGTGTTTATTGTTGCAGTTGCAGTGTTTATTGTTGTAGTTGCAGTGTTTATTGGTGTTGTTGCAGTGTTTATTGTTGTTGCAGTTGCAGTGTTTATTGTTGCAGTTGCAGTGTTTATTGTTGCAGTTGCAGTGTTTATTGTTGTAGTTGCAGTGTTTATTGGTGTTGTTGCAGTGTTTATTGCTGTTGTTGCAGTGTTTATTGCTGTTGTTGCAGTGTTTATTGTTGTTGCAGTTGCAGTGTTTATTGTTGCAGTTGCAGTGTTTATTGTTGCAGTTGCAGTGTTTATTGTTGTTGTTGCAGTGTTTATTGTTGTTGTTGCAGTGTTTATTGTTGTTGCAGTGTTTATTGTTGTTGTAGTTGCAGTGTTTATTGTTGTTGCAGTGTTTATTGTTGTTGTTGCAGTGTTTATTGTTGTTTATTGTTGCAGTTGCAGTGTTTATTGCTGTTGTTGCAGTGTTTATTGCTGTTGTTGCAGTGTTTATTGTTGTTGTTGCAGTGTTTATTGTTGCAGTTGCAGTGTTTATTGTTGCAGTTGCAGTGTTTATTGTGTTGTTGCAGTGTTTATTGTTGTTGCAGTGTTTATTGTTGTTGCAGTTGCAGTGTTTATTGTTGCAGTTGCAGTGTTTATTGTTGTTGTTGCAGTGTTTATTGTTGTTGTTGCAGTGTTTATTGTTGTTGTTGCAGTTGCAGTTTTATTGTTGTTGTTTTATTGTTGCAGTGTTTTATTGTTGCAGTTGCAGTGTTTATTGTTGTTGTTGCAGTGTTTAGTTGTTTATTGTTGCAGTGTTTATTGTTGTTGTTGCAGTGTTTATTGTTGCTTGTTGCAGTGTTTATTGTTGTTGCAGTTGCAGTGTTTATTGCAGTGTTTATTGTTGTTGTTGCAGTGTTTATTGTTGTTGTTTTATTGTTGCAGTGTTTATTGTTGTTGCAGTGTTTATTGCAGTGTTTGTTTATTGTTGTTGCAGTTGCAGTGTTTATTGTTGCAGTTGCAGTGTTTATTGTTGCAGTTGCAGTGTTTATTGTTGTTGTTGCAGTGTTTATTGTTGTTGTTGCAGTGTTTATTGTTGTTGCAGTTGCAGTGGTTATTGTTGCAGTTGCAGTGTTTATTGTTGTAGTTGCAGTGTTTATTGGTGTAGTTGCAGTGTGTATTGTTGTTGTTGCAGTGTGTATTGTTGTTGCAGTTGCAGTGTTTATTGTTGTTGCAGTTGCAGTGTTTATTGGTGTAGTTGCAGTGTGTATTGTTGTTGTTGCTGTGTTAATTGTTGCAGTTGCAGTGTTTATTGTTGTAGTTGCAGTGTGTATTGTTGTTGTTGCAGTGTTTATTGTTGCAGTTGCAGTGTTTATTGGTGCAGTTGCAGTGTTTATTGTTGTAGTTGCAGTGTTTATTGGTGTAGTTGCAGTGTTTATTGTTGTAGTTGCAGTGTGTATTGTTGCTGTTGCAGCATTTATTGTTGTTGCAGTGGTTTGTTTGACAAAAACCAAAGAATCCCTATGGAAGCCCGTTCCTTTGTCCACATACTGCTTTTAAAAAAGGTAGGAAATATATTGAAAGGAAACTAAAAGTAGACATTTTAACTAACCCTTTAAAAGGTAGTGTTACCTACAATACGTTCCAGTGGCGGTTGGTGACGTGGAAGATGAGGGAGGCCAATTCGTTAAAAAAAAAATATATATATTATTTTAGAAGCATGGCCTTCTATTACAACGTCATTCATATTCCATTCAACCAGCTCAATGTAACATCCATAGGTTTAGGCTACTTACTACATGATAGTTGAATTTACCCTATACCCATCATGAGGTTGCTACAACCCTAGCCTATGAATGAAAGTTTACAACGTAGGTGTACAGGTCGAGAATCTTGCCTGATATAGGATGCAATCAGTTGCAAACAAGAGTTTCTATTGGACAAATTCAGTTTATCCCCGTTTTGCTTTTAAACAGAATCGGTGCGATGACTACACGCCTGATCAAGGCAATCCCACAGTTCACTTTTAATAGCAGCCACATCTCCTCTCACCTTCAGTGTACAACACAACAGCTTTCTGTGGCCAGGCTGCAAAAAAACACATTTCCACGCCAAACCTTCATACCATAACCGCTAACCGCTACACACAGCCTACATCGTTGTCACCATATTAACTAGCACGTCACAGTCAACATAGCTATCTACAAGAACTAACCAGTTAATAAACCCACAACAATCATGCAGTACAGTGTACAGCAAGCAGTTTAGGTGTACAGCAAGCACCGGTGGGCCTATTGGAAATAAATTAATAAAACCAAAAGCTTACAGTGTTGGATAGCCATAGCCAGCTAGCGAACATAGCATCTCTGTCTGTTGGATAGCCATAGCCAGCTAGCTAACATAGCATCTCTGTCTGTCGGATAGCCATAGCCAGCTAGCTAACATAGCATCTCTGTCTGTTGGATAGCCATAGCCAGCTAGCTAACACAGCATCTCTGTCTGTTGGTTAGCCATAGCCAGCTAGCTAACATAGCATCTCAGTCTGTCGGATAGCCATAGCCAGCTAGCTAACATAGCATCTCTGTCTGTTGGATAGCCATAGCCAGCTAGCTAACATAGCATCTCTGTCTGTTTGAACCGGGTGTTTGAGTAGGTAAGTGGAAAAAAAATAAAACGAAATATAGCGAGCTCTGTCTTGCCTCTTCAATAAAAAAATTTTTTTTTACTGTGCAACTCATCTTTCTCTTTTTGAGTCAACTACTCACTAGACTGTTGAGGCTACTCTAAACAGTGTTTTAATCAATTATTGATGATGAATATATTTAGTATTGTTCTATCTATAAAGGATAACTTTTTAGTATTTCTCAATTTTTTTAAAAAATTCACTGAGGGACGGTCCTCCACTTCCTCCTCCGAGGAGCCTCCACTGGTACGATCAGTACAAGCCCTTACCTTTCTTGTTCTTCTCCTTCATGACGACAGTCATGGACATGGCGGGCTGTGGCTGGGCCCCGGTCTGGGGGAGCCTGCTGACCTGCAGCGAGCGGAACGTACACTTCAGAGTGTTCTTAGAGGAGGACGAGTCCCTTTTCTCCACGTCTCTCTTCCTGTCAGCCGGGGAGGGAGCCACCCAGTAGTCCACCTGTAGTCCCATCAGCTCCCCCTGGGGAGAACTACAATCCCCAGCAGACATCACACCACAGATGGAGGAAGAGAATAAGGAACAAATTGATCGGTAGAAACAGACAATAAGATCCAAGTTAAATGTACAATATATGAAACCATCATTTGCCAATTTAGTAATTTTCACAGTCTATTTTATTGTTCTATCACATTCATCTATTTTTTAAATATATTTTCTATTTAATTCTCTGGATGAACACGTACCTGTAGGAACTGAAGCTTGTGTTGACGGAGGGGGAAGAGGGAGGGGTGGGTGAGGCTTCCTTCAGGGCAGGGGACACCTGAGGAGGGGTGGAGGAGTGGAAAACCATCCCCATGGGGGATGCATCGTCAGAGTCACCTGATAATATAAAGTGGAATAATATTACATCACTCTGTATGTCACTGATCACATAGAAACTCACTGATCACACGGTGGAACATGCAATAACGTAGGTACATTGTCCACAACTAATGTCTCACCTGATGTTGCAGATGACGGCTCCACGATGCCAACTTTCACCATCTGGGGAAAGAGATTTCAAGTTATTTTAGGTCAAATTCCAGGATAAAGAAAAGGTATCTGTCTACACTAAGAGAAAGATACTTACTCCTATAAAGGGAATGAACTTCTGACACGAGTCCTCATCGGGGCTGTAGAGAGACCAGGGCAGAAGCCAAACATAGGGAAACAGGAAATAGAGTGAGCATGTGCAGAATAGAATAGATTCAGGATGGAAGGGTTTGTCCAGTATTGAGACTAGAGGCTTCAAGTATCCTATGATGGTTAGAACTGTCATGTGCTCCGCTCGAATAGAAAAGGTATAGAATAGTTGGTTTCTCACCAGGCAGTCAGTTGCCCCCAGGGTTGGTAAAGCATCTTTATATTATTATTATTATTATTTATAAATCATCTTATTTATTAATGTTTGTTGCTTGTTTCTACAGATCTCAGGAGAAAGAGGGGGGGGGGTCATCATTTGGAAGAAGAGAGAGGGGACAACGTGTGTAAAGAAATGCCGGGTGAGTAGACGACCTAAAAACAACCCAGAGTTAACCACGTGATTCTCTTAGTTCCTTAAGAAATATATGATATACACAGAATCGAGGGTCAACTTGCTAAAGTCAGATCAGAATTTATAAAAAAATATATAAAACTTGGTGGTTAATGCCAACAAAATATAACCTTTATCATATTATCATGGTTCTTTGAGACAGATTTAAGAAATTCTATTTTTTAACTCTTCTATTTAACCTATAGTATGGTCTATACTAATACAAGGAACTTTATATACCTGTAGAGGTTCCTTGGGAACCCCAGGGAGGAGAGATTCTATTGGTTAATACCACTCTGACCAACCTTACTACAGTAATGCCATGCTATTGGACAGAGAAAGTCACATGATAATTAGTCATTGCTAACTAGTACTACAGCTATTAGATCAACAGTCTCCTGAAGCAGGAACCATTTTAAAACAACGAATAAAAAAAGACCAATCATTTTGTTGGATTTATACTTATACACAAACAGGTTGTTGGTTTTGTAGTCATTGAACGGCATGGCTTTAATTGGATTAAGTCATTATCATTGTTGGCTGTGTAACTGATGTACACGTGTAGACGGTTATTGCTTCAAGTGTCTCCAAGCCTCGAGTTTCATCAAATCCTTTTTATGGTCCAAAACAAATCCTGGAGAAACAAACAGTCTGACCCATTACCATTGATGATCATATTGTCTTTGTAATAGAACAAGTATAAACTAGCTACCTACCAGTTTGCCACGTTCTGCTTTAAAATTTGATCCAATCATATGCCCCGGTTGCCCTCTAGTACCCAACAACCCAACACCTGATTGGTGGCAGAGAAGCAGGGAGCAAGACATGCATGCTGCATAGCCAATCACTGGCCTGCACCAAGCCATCCCATCATTCCTGCTGAAGCCAATCAGACACCACCACACCAAAAGGACACAGGAAGGTTTCAGGAAAAGGAAAGTCACAGTCCAGCAGGTCACAGCACCAGCTCGTAGGGTCGGGGTCAATTCCCATCCAATTCCCAGTCAATTCCCAGTCAATTCCCATTCAATTCCCAGTCAATTCCCAGTCAGATCCCAGTCAATTCCCAGTCAGATCCCATTCAATTCCCAGTCAGATCCCATTCAATTCCCAGTCAGATCCCATTCAATTCCCAGTCAGATCCCATTCAATTCCCAGTCAGATCCCATTCAATTCCCAGTCAGATCCCATTCAATTCCCAGTCAGATCCCATTCAATTCCCAGTCAGATCCCATTCAATTCCCAGTCAGATCCCATTCAATTCCCAGTCAGATTCCATTCAATTCCCAGTCAAATCCCATTCAATTCCCAGTCAGATTCCATTCAATTCCCAGTCAATTCCCAGTCAAAACCCATTCAATTCCCAGTCAATTCCCAGTCAAATCCCATTCAATTCCCAGTCAAATCTCATTCAATTCCCAGTCAATTCCCAGTCAATTCATGAAGTACACTAAAATGACCATTTCTTCAATGCTTTTCAAAGAGGAAAGTTTTGAATTGGAATTGTGTTAACTTTCTGAATTGACTGGAATAGAAATGGAATTGACCCCAACCCTGACAGCTAGGCTAGGGAAATCAACCACCAACTTCTTCCCACCCCCTCATAGGGCTCTGGTCAAATGTAGCACACTATATAGGACATAGGGTACCATTTGGGACGCACACCAGACATATGGCCAATATACATGCATTAATGTTCCATCAGACCATATTAGAACAAAGGACAATCAATCTAGCAGGAAGCTTGATTACATCACACACAGGGAGATAATGGAATGGTAGGAAACAGAAAGAGGGGAGGAAGAGAGGGAGGAAGAGGGGAGGAAGAGGAGGGGAGGAAGAGGGGAGGAAGAGAGGGAGTAGAGGGGAGGAAGAGAGGGAGTAGAGGGGAGGAAGAGGGGAGGAAGAGGGGAGGAGGAAGAGGGGAGGAAGAGGAGAGGAAGAGGGAGTAGAGGAGAAAGAGAAGGAAAAGGAGGGGAGGAAGAGGAGGAAGAGAAGGGGAGGAGCAGGGGAGGAAGAGGAGGGGAGGAAGAGGAGAAAGAGAAAGAAGAGGGGAGGAGGAGGAGGGGAGGAGGAAGAGGGGAAAGGGAAGGAAGAGGAGAAAGAAAGGAAGAGGGGTGGAAGAGGAGGGGAGGAGGAAGAGGAGGGGAGGAAGAGAGGGAGTAGAGGAGAAAGAAAAGGAAGAGGGGAGGAGAAAGAAAAGGAAGAGGGGAGGAAGAGGAGGGGAGGGGAGGAGGAAGAGGAAGAGAGGGAGTAGAGGAGAAAGAAAAGGAAGAGGGGAGGAGAAAGAAAAGGAAGAGGGGAGGAAGAGGAGGGGAGGAGGAAGAGGGGAGGAGGAGGGGGAGGGGAGGAGGAAGAGGGGAGGAGGAAGAGGAGGAGAAAGGGAAAAGGAGAAAGAGGGGAGGAAGAGAAGGGAAAGGAGGCAGAGAAGGAAGAGGAGGAAGGGAGGAAGAGAAGGAAGAGGAGGAAGAGGAGGAGGGGAGGAAGAGAAGGAAGAGGAGACAGAAGGAAGAGGAGGAGGGGAGGAAGAGAAGGAAGAGGAGACAGAGAAGGAAGAGGAGGAAGAGGAGGAGGGGAGGAAGAGAAGGAAGAGAAGAAAGAGAAGGTAGAGAGACAGAGAACAGCAGCTGTAACTGACAACCCGACACTTTATCAGTACACTTCTCATAGATTCCCTTTTTTCATTTTATAGTTAATTTGTCAGGTACCATGCATATTTAGCTACATAGCTTGTTAGTCATGTGTGGCTTAACTTGATAGACAATGAAGCATGCTACGTCAGGATCGGTGTCGGTTCGAATCCCGCAGGGGCCACCCATATGTACCGTATGTCACTTTGTATAACAACGTTGGGTAAATGTCATATATTATTATGATAATTTCGAGAGTAATGCTTGTAAGGATTGTGTGTTTCTTAGCAGCTGGCTGTTAAAGTGTCAGGTTACAGATATATACAGACTGCTGAGGAGAGGAGGGGAGAGGAGAGTGGATGGAGAGAGCGAGAGAGAGAGCGAGAGAGAGAGCGAGAGAGCGAGAGAGCGAGACAGAGACAGAGACAGAGAGAGAGAGAGAGAGAGGGGGACTGAGCCACAAACAGACAGAGAGAGAGACAGAGAGAAAGAGAGAGAGAGGGGGACTGAGAGACAGACAGACAGACAGACAGACAGACAGACAGACAGACAGACAGACAGACAGACAGACAGACAGACAGACAGACAGACAGACAGACAGACAGACAGAGACAGACAGACAGACAGACAGACAGAGACAGACAGACAGAGAGACAGAGAGAGGGGGAGAGCAGGTGGATGAATCACCAGGAGAAGCAGACCACAATACCTTACTGCAAAATCAAAATGAAAGCTCTTTTTCCTTCAAAGATAGAAAAAGAACAAAGAAAACATAAAACAAAGAACATGTTATTGACAAACACACAGTGATGGACAGAGACAATGGCATTGGTTAACAGGATTCTGCTCTCAACACACCAACGTCTCTCTGAAAGTAACAGGTTCCCAGGTGGGGCTGGCTGCATTCTAGTAACTTTACAAAATTACCACGTTTTTGAGAAATTCTGGTTGGAATCCGAGAAGGGATTAAGCAGGAAATCTGGAATCCTCCAACCAGGAATTCCGGAGAACTTGGGAACTCTGGTACTGACCTGTGTCAGCACCATGACCACCCCACAACCCTACTCCAACGTGACCTGTGTCAGCACCATGACCACAGTACAACACTATTCCAACGTGACCTGTCAGCACCATAACCACAGTACAACGCTACTCCAATGTGACCTGTCAGTACCATAACCACAGTACAAAGCTACTCCAATGTGACCTGTCAGTACCATAACCACAGTACAACCCTACTCCAACGTGACCTGTGTCAGCACCATGACCACAGTACAACCCTACTCCAACGTGACCTGTGTCAGTACTATAACCACAGTTCAACCCTACTCCAACGTGACCTATGTCAGTACTATAACCACAGTACAACCCTACTCCAACGTGACCTATGTCAGTACTATAACCACAGTACAACCCTATTCCAACGTGACCTGTGTCAGTACTATAACCACAGTACAACCCTACTCCAACATAACCTATGTCAGTACCATAACCACAGTTCAACCCTACTCCAACGTGACCTATGTCAGTACCATAACCACAGTACAACCCTACTCCAACGTGACCTATGTCAGCACCATAACCACAATACAACCCTACTCCAACGTGACCTATGTCAGTACCCTAACCACAGTTCAACCCTACTCCAACGTAACCTATGTCAGTACCCTAACCACAGTTCAACCCTACTCCAACGTGACCTATGTCAGTACCATAACCACAGTACAACCCTACTCCAACATAACCTATGTCAGTACCATAACCACAGTACAACCCTACTCCAACGTAACCTATGTCAGCACCATAACCACAGTACAACCCTAAACCAACGTGACCTATGTCAGCACCATAACCACAATACAACCCTACTCCAACGTGACCTATGTCAATACCCTAACCACAGTACAACCCTACTCCAACGTGACCTGTCAGTACTATAACCACAGTTCAACCCTACTCCAACGTGACCTATGTCAGTACCATAACCACAGTACAACCCTACTCCAACGTGACCTATGTCAGTACTATAACCACAGTTCAACCCTACTCCAACGTGACCTATGTCAGTACTATAACCACAGTTCAACCCTACTCCAACGTGACCTATGTCAGTACCATAACCACAGTACAACCCTACTCCAATGTGACCTACGTCAGCATCATAACCACAGTACAACCCTACTCCAATGTGACCTACGTCAGCATCATAACCACAGTACAACCCTACTCCAACGTGACCTACATCAGTACCATAACCACAGTAAAACCCTACTCCAACGTGACCTATGTCAGTACTATAACCACAGTTCAACCCTACTCCAACGTGACCTATGTAAGTACCCTAACTGATGTATAATCATTATCATATCCTAATAATTACGTCCCCCGGAATCCTATTGGCTGTTCACTAAGCAGCTGTTAATAGACGCACATAAAAGGAATATACGTTCTTCATGCTAAATAATTACCGTACACATCTCATTATAATCTGGCAGCGATGATTTAATTTGAAACTTGTGTTCAACAATTTGCGTTTATGGCCTCCCGGGTGGCGCGGTGTTTAAGGGCGCTGTACTGCAGCGCCAGCCTTCCCATCAGAGACTCTGGGTTTGCGCCCAGGCTCTGCCGTAACCGGCCGTGACCGGGAGGTCAGTGGAGCGACGCACAATTGGCCTAGCATCGTCCGGGTTAGGGAGGATTTGGCCTGTAGGGATATCCTTGTCTCATCGCGCACCAGCGCCTCCTGTGGCGGGCCGGGCACAGTGCGCTCCAACCAAGGTAGCCAGGTGCACGGTGTTTACTCTGACACATTGGTGCGACTGGCTTCCGGGTTGGATGCGCGCTGTGTTAAGAAGCAGTGCGGCTTGGTTGGGTTGTGTATCGGAGGACTTTCAACCTTCGTCTCTCCCGAGCCCGTACGGGAGTTGTAGCGGTGAGACAAGATAGTGGCCGTTGGTATGAGGCTGGCCGTTGGTATGAGGATCTTAGTGTAGAATGCAGTGTTTGGTTTCCGGCAGATTAAACGGGACCCATGTCATCCAAAAAAGCCCAAAACACAAGTCTCCAGAGGATTCAAAGGTGGAACTTTAAAAAAAAAATGTTTTAAAGACACGAAGGAACCATGAATTCTGTTCTGTATCAGATAATTCTACAGGAGACCGTCAGGCCATCCAGTCGGTGAGCTGAAACTGAAGAACAGCTGGGTCGTGAAGCAAAACGAGGATGCAATTCTACATCAGAATGGCTGAAAAGGAGCACACATAACACTCTGGATTTGGCCTGGTCCAAATACCAGACTTAAACCTGATGGTGATGTTTTACCAGGACTGGAAACGAGTAGTTCATTCTTGAAAACCCACAAACGTTGCTGACTTAAAGCAGTTCTGTATGGAAGAGTCAACAACTACAGGAAGTGTTTGGTTGGGTCAACAACTACAGGAAGTGTTTGGTTGGGTCAACAACTACAGGAAGTGTTTGGTTGGTCAACAACTACAGGAAGTGTTTGGTTGGGTCAACAACTACAGGAAGTGTTTGGTTGGGTCAACAACTACAGGAAGTGTTTGGTTGGGTCAACAACTACAGGAAGTGTTTGGTTGGTCAACAACTACAGGAAGTGTTTGGTTGGGTCAACAACTACAGGAAGTGTTTGGTTGGGTCAACAACTACAGGAAGTGTTTGGTTGGTCAACAACTACAGGAAGTGTTTGGTTGGGTCAACAACTACAGGAAGTGTTTGGTTGGTCAACAACTACAGGAAGTGTTTGGTTGGGTCAACAACTACAGGAAGTGTTTGGTTGGTTCAACAACTACAGGAAGTGTTTGGTTGGGTCAACAACTACAGGAAGTGTTTGGTTGGGTCAACAACTACAGGAAGTGTTTGGTTGGTCAACAACTACAGGAAGTGTTTGGTTGGGTCAACAACTACAGGAAGTGTTTGGTTGGGTCAACAACTACAGGAAGTGTTTGGTTGGGTCAACAACTACAGGAAGTGTTTGGTTGGTCAACAACTACAGGAAGTGTTTGGTTGGTCAACAACTACAGGAAGTGTTTGGTTGGTCAACAACTACAGGAAGTGTTTGGTTGGTCAACAACTACAGGAAGTGTTTGGTTGGTCAACAACTACAGGAAGTGTTTGGTTGGTCAACAACTACAGGAAGTGTTTGGTTGGACAAGAACTACAGGAAGTGTTTGGTTGGACAATTGGCACAATTGGCCCAGCGTCGTCCGGGTAACGGGGGAGGGTTTGGAAGGCCGGGATGATCTTGTCCCAACGAGCTCTAGCGACCTCCTGTGGTGGGCGGGGCGCAATTCACGCTGACAGGTGTACAGTGTTTCCTCCGGGTTAAGCGAGCAGTGTGTCAAGAAGCAGTGCGGCTTGGCGGGCCTGTGTTTCGGAGGACGCGTGGCACCTCTCCCGAGTCCGTACGGGAGTTGCAGCGACAGGACAAGACTGTATCTACCAATTAGATTATCATGAAATTGGGGAGAAGAAAAAGTGGTAAAAATGAAAAATAAAAGATTTGACAAACATTCAGTGTCAAAAAACATGCAAAAATAGAGAAAATCAGGAAGGGGGCAAATCCTTGTTCACAGCACTACGCCTCTATAGTCCACGCTGTTAAAAGAAAAGTTTAAAATTCAATCACGCTGCCAGATTATGAGATGTGGTAACTTTTGCATTTAACAGCACGTTACTCGTGCAATACGAAAATTCCGCCCATAAAGTGAGATAAGTAAATGTGTGTGTGTGTGTGTGTGTGTGTGTGTGTGTGTGTGTGTGTGTGTACGTTGCCCTTACCTCTTCTGTTTGTATGTGAGCATGGCCTCAGCGATGGGGAGCTGGTGAGCTCCGTTGGCCCCGACCATATACTGGGTTACCCTGGAAACCACGTCTGGACTCTCCTGCACTGTACACCACATGACAGGATTGGTTGATTTATTGATGGCATTTATTTATCGTCGTTCAAGAAGAAATTCTTTCTACAGTTTACAGGACACATAAACACGAGGACTCTGGTACTCTTCTGTTTTCGCAATAGCTATGCCTGGTCTCAGATCTGTTGGTGCTATCATATCAACTCCTTGTTCTGATCCTAGATCTGTTGGTGATATCATATCAACTCCTTGTTCTGATCCCAGATCTGTTGGTGCTATCATATCAACTCCTTGTTCTGATCCCAGATCTGTTGGTGATATCATATCAACTCCTTGTTCTGATCCCAGATCTGTTGGTGCTATCATATCAACTCCTTGTTCAGATCCCAGATCTGTTGGTTATATCATATCAACTCCTTGTTCTGATCCCAGATCTGTTCTCATGATAGCACCAACAGATCTGGTAACCAGGCTAGCTATATACAGCGGCCTCGATACATCCGGTAGTAAACTGTTGTACTGTAGGTATGTGTGTGTGTGGTGTGTGTGTGTGTAGTGTGTGTGTGTGTAGTGTGTGTGTGTGTGTGTGTGTGTGTGTGTGTGTGTGTGTGTGTGTGTGTGTGTGTGTGTGTGTGTGTGTGTGTGTGTGTGTGTGTGTGTGTGTGTGTGTGTGTGTGTGTGTGTGTGTGTGTGTGTGTGTGTGTGTGTGTGTGTGTGTGTGTGTGTGTGTGTGTGTGTGTGTGTCGTACTCATGACTGGTGCTTCTGGCTTGTAAAACAGGTCCCTCCACGCAGTGTCCTGGAATAAACTGTTGTATTGATAGTCAATGGTACCCAGGTACTTGGAAACTGGGTGAGATCCTGAATAGAAACAAAGAATAGACGACACATTATTCACAATAAGAACCGTTAGAAAAGCATGTATATAGAAATGTGTCATTTAAAACAATGTACATTTATACAGTAACTTCCAAAAACTGTAATGTCTGAATGAATTAAAACATGAATGAAAGGAAAGTATTCAGACCCTCGTCCTTTTTCCCACATCAGCCTTATTCTAAAATGGATTACATAATTGTTTTCCCTCATCATTCTACACACAATACGGCATGGCAGCTGGGTAGCCTAGTGGTTAGAGCGTAGAGGCAGCTGGGTAGCCTAGTGGTTAGAGCGTAGAGGAGGCAGGGTAGCCTAGTGGTTAGAGTGTAGAGGTGGCAGGGTAGCCTAGTGGTTAGAGCGTAGAGGCAGCTGGGTAGCCTAGTGGTTAGAGCGTAGAGGAGGCAGGGTAGCCTAGTGGTTAGAGTGTAGAGGAGGCAGGGTAGCCTAGTGGTTAGAGTGTAGAGGAGGCAGGGTAGCCTAGTGGTTAGAGCATAGAGGTGGCAGGGTAGCCTAGTGGTTAGAGTGTAGAGGCGGCTGGGTAGCCTAGTGGTTAGAGCGTAGAGGAGGCAGGGTAGCCTAGTGGTTAGAGTGTAGAGGTGGCAGGGTAGCCTAGTGGTTAGAGTGTAGAGGCGGCTGGGTAGCCTAGTGGTTAGAGCGTAGAGGAGGCAGGGTAGCCTAGTGGTTAGAGTGTAGAGGAGGCAGGGTAGCCTAGTGGTTAGAGTGTAGAGGAGGCAGGGTAGCCTAGTGGTTAGAGTGTAGAGGTGGCAGGGTAGCCTAGTGGTTAGAGTGTAGAGGAGGCAGGGTAGCCTAGTGGTTAGAGTGTAGAGGTGGCAGGGTAGCCTAGTGGTTAGAGCATAGAGGTGGCAGGGTAGCCTAGTGGTTAGAGTGTAGAGGCGGCTGGGTAGCCTAGTGGTTAGAGTGTAGAGGAGGCAGGGTAGCCTAGTGGTTAGAGTGTAGAGGCGGCTGGGTAGCCTAGTGGTTAGAGCATAGAGGTGGTAGGGTAGCCTAGTGGTTAGAGTGTAGAGGAGGCAGGGTAGCCTAGTGGTTAGAGTGTAGAGGTGGCAGGGTAGCCTAGTGGTTAGAGCATAGAGGTGGCAGGGTAGCCTAGTGGTTAGAGTGTAGAGGCGGCTGGGTAGCCTAGTGGTTAGAGCGTAGAGGTGGCAGGGTAGCCTAGTGGTTAGAGCGTTGGACTAGTAACTGGAAGGTTGCAAGTTCAAATCCCCGAGCTGACAAGGTACAAATCTGTCGTTCTGCCCCTGAACAGGCAGTTAACCCACTGTTCCTAGGCCGTCATTGAAAATAAGAATTTGTTCTTTACTGACTTGCCGAGTTAAATAAAGGTAAAATAAAGGTTAAAAAAAGGTTAAATAAATAATAACAAAGTGAAAACAGGCTTTTTAGAAGTGTTCATTAAAATAAAAAATAAAAAACAGAAATACCTTATTTACATAAGTATTCAAACCCAATTTAAATCAATTTTAGAATAAGGCTGTAACCTAGTATTAATGTGGGGAAAAAAAGTCAAAGGGGTTCTGAATAACTTTATGAAAGGCCCCCCAAAAAAACTCACCTAGTGGTATGATGAGGAACCTCATGTAGCCCAGCCAATCAGGAGTCTTGTAAGAGAGGTGGTCTACAAACAGCCTGAGGACTGCACCGAGGTAGTGCTGGGCTCCAGCCACAGCTATCTTTATGGGGATGGGTGTCTGGCTGTTACAGTTACAGCTACGAGACACAACAGGAACACACAAGAGGATAATGGCAATAAGACACAAGAGGAACACACATGAGGATAATAGCAATAAGACACAACAGGAACACACAAGAGGATAATGGCAATAAGACACAACAGGAACACACAAGAAGATAATGGAAATAAGACACAACAGGAACACACAAGAGGATAATGGCAATAAGACACAACAGGAACACACAAGAAGATAATGGCAATAAGACACAACAGGAACACACAAGAGGATAATGGCAATAAGACACAACAGGAACACACAAGAGGATAATGGCAATAAGACACAACAGGAACACACAAGAAGATAATGGCAATAAGACACAACAGGAACACACAAGAGGATAATGGCAATAAGACACAAGAGGAACACACAAGAGGATAATGGCAATAAGACACAACAGGAACACACAAGAGGATAATGGCAATAAGACACAACAGGAACACACAAGAGGATAATGGCAATAAGACACAACAGGAACACACAAGAGGATAATGGCAATAAGACACAACAGGAACACACAAGAGGATAATGGCAATAAGACACACCAGAAACACACAAGAGGATAATGGCAATAAGACACAACAGGAAACACACAAGAGGATAATGGCAATAAGACACAACAGGAACACACAAGAGGATAATGGCAATAAGACACAACAGGAACACACAAGAGGGTAATGGCAATAAGACACAACAGGAACACACAAGAGGATAATGGCAATAAGACACACCAGAAACACACAAGAGGATAATGGCAATAAGACACACCAGAAACACACAAGAGGATAATGGCAATAAGACACAACAGGAACACACAAGAGGATAATGGCAATAAGACACAAGAGGAACACACAAGAGGATAATAGCAATAAGACACAACAGGAACACACAAGAGGATAATGGCAATAAGACACAACAGGAACACACAAGAGGATAATAGCAATAAGACACAACAGGAACACACAAGAGGATAATGGCAATAAGACACAACAGGAACACACAAGAGGATAATGGCAATAAGACACAACAGGAACACACAAGAGGATAATGGCAATAAGACACAACAGGAACACACAAGAGGAAATGGCAATAAGACACAACAGGAACACACAAGAGGATAATGGCAATAAGACACAACAGGAACACACAAGAGGATAATGGCAATAAGAATAAGACACAACAGGAACACACAAGAGGATAATGGCAATAAGACAGGAACACACAAGAGGATAATGGCAATAAGCAAGAGGAACACACAAGAGGATAATAGCAATAAGACACAACAGGAACACACAAGAGGATAATGGCAATAAGACACAACAGGAACACACAAGAGGGTAATGGCAATAAGACACAAGAGGAACACACAAGAGGATAATAGCAAGAAGACACAACAGGAACACACAAGAGGATAATGGCAATAAGACACAACAGGAACACACAAGAAGATAATGGCAATAAGACACAACAGGAACACACAAGAGGATAATGGCAATAAGACACAACAGGAACACACAAGAGGATAATGGCAATAAGACACAACAGGAACACACAAGAGGATAATGGCAATAAGACACAACAGGAACACACAAGAGGATAATGGCAATAAGACACAACAGGAACACACAAGAGGATAATGGCAATAAGACACAACAGGAACACACAAGAGGATAATGGCAATAAGACACAACAGGAACACACAAGAGGATAATGGCAATAAGACACAACAGGAACACACAAGAGGATAATGGCAATAAGACACAAGAGGAACAGGAAATGGCACACAAGAGGATAATGGCAATAAGACACAACAGGAACACACAAGAGGATAATGGCAATAAGACAAGACACAAAGAGGATAATGGCAGGAACACACAAGAGGATAATGGCAATAAGACACAACAGGAACACACAAGAGGATAATGGCAATAAGACACAACAGGAACACACAAGAGGATAATGGCAATAAGACACAACAGGAACACACAAGAGGATAATGGCAATAAGACACAACAGGAACACACAAGAGGATAATGGCAATAAGACACAACAGGAACACACAAGAGGATAATGGCAATAAGACACAACAGGAACACACAAGAACACACAAGAGATAATGGCAATAAGACACAACAGGAAACACACAAGAGGATAATGGCAATAAGACACACCAGAAGACACACACAACAAACACACAAGAGGATAATGGCAATAAGACACAACAGGAACACACAAGAGGATAATGGCAATAAGACACAACAGGAACACACAAGAGGATAATGGCAATAAGACACAACAGGAACACACAAGAGGATAATGGCAATAAGACACACAAGAGGATAGAAACACACAAGAGGATAATGGCAATAAGACACAACAGGAACACACAAGAGGATAATGGCAATAAGACACAACAGGAACACACAAGAGGATAATGGCAATAAGACACAACAGGAACACACAAGAGGATAATGGCAATAAGACACAACAGGAACACACAAGAGGATAATGGCAATAAGACACAACAGGAACACACAAGAGGGTAATGGCAATAAGACACAAGAGGAACACACAAGAGGATAATAGCAAGAAGACACAACAGGAACACACAAGAGGATAATGGCAATAAGACACAACAGGAACACACAAGAAGATAATGGCAATAAGACACAACAGGAACACACAAGAGGATAATGGCAATAAGACACAACAGGAACACACAAGAGGATAATGGCAATAAGACACAACAGGAACACACAAGAAGATAATGGCAATAAGACACAACAGGAACACACAAGAAGATAATGGCAATAAGACACAACAGGAACACACAAGAGGATAATGGCAATAAGACACAACAGGAACACACAAGAGGATAATGGCAATAAGACACAACAGGAACACACAAGAAGATAATGGCAATAAGACACAACAGGAACACACAAGAGGATAATGGCAATAAGACACAACAGGAACACACAAGAGGATAATGGCAATAAGACACAACAGGAACACACAAGAGGATAATGGCAATAAGACACAACAGGAACACACAAGAGGATAATGGCAATAAGACACAACAGGAACACACAAGAGGATAATGGCAATAAGACACAACAGGAACACACAAGAGGATAATGGCAATAAGACACAACAGGAACACACAAGAGGATAATGGCAATAAGACACAACAGGAACACACAAGAGGATAATGGCAATAAGACACAACAGGAACACACAAGAGGGTAATGGCAATAAGACACAACAGGAACACACAAGAGGATAATGGCAATAAGACACACCAGAAACACACAAGAGGATAATGGCAATAAGACACACCAGAAACACACAAGAGGATAATGGCAATAAGACACAACAGGAACACACAAGAGGATAATGGCAATAAGACTCATGTCCTGTTATTGTAGTATTGTTATTGTATAGCCCAAGCTGACTCCCCATATGTCTTTGTTAGTTAACAATAGACGTTAATTGAATATAGCTGCATCTGTGACTGGTTAATTCAGTTACAGTACAGCTTTTCACAAATCTGAATCCCAGTGTACTACAATGACTGAAGAGAAAGAGAGGGATGGGTGTGAGGCTTACAATCTCTGTATGCGTGAGACGATGGTGTTGAAGGCGGCCTGGATGTCTGCTGTAGTACAGGTACACACCACTGGGAGGTGCTGGTTCTGGAGAACACTTGACAGGTACTGAGAGAAAAAAAACAGATGGGGGGGGGGGGGATTATTTAAAAAAAAAATGTTTTATTAAGATCCCCGTTCGTCGACGGCCAAATGGTGAAAGCTTGTCTTACTGGGGTCCGACACATAACGGAGAAGACATTGACAAGAGAACGGAGAAGACATTGACAAGAGAACGGAGAAGACATTGACAAGAGAACGGAGAAGACATTGACAAGAGAACGGAGAAGACATTGACAAGAGAACGGAGAAGACATTGACAAGAGAACGGAGAAGACATTGACAAGAGAACGGAGAAGACACTGACAAGAGAACGGAGAAGACACTGACAAGAGAAAGGAGAAGACATTGACAAGAGAACGGAGAAGACATTGACAAGAGAACGGAGAAGACATTGACAAGAGAACGAAGACATTGACAAGAGAACGGAGAAGACATTGGCAAGAGAACGGAGAAGACACTGACAAGAGAACGGAGAAGACATTGACAAGAGAACGGAGAAGACATTGACAAGAGAACGGAGAAGACATTGACAAGAGAACGGAGAAGACATTGACAAGAGAACGGAGAAGACATTGACAAGAGAACGGAGAAGACATTGACAAGAGAACGGAGAAGACATTGGCAAGAGAACGGAGAAGACATTGGCAAGAGAACGGAGAAGACATTGACAAGAGAACGGAGAAGACATTGACAGTCAAAATATTTTACAATTTATACACGTTTAGAAACATTGACATGTAGTGTGTGTGCATCTTATCAGTTACGCATACATGTCAGCACATACACACAACATGTAGGTCACATAGAGGAGAGGTGTTGCCTTGAATTTGTTTTGGACCTGGGGACCGGGTTGGCAGGGTAGCCTAGTGGTTAGAGCGTTGGACTAGTAACCGAGATCGAATCCCCGAGCTGACAAGGTAAAAATCTGTCGTTCTGCCCCTGAACAAGGCAGTTAACCCACTGAAAATAAGAATTTGTTCTTAACTGACTTGCCTAGTGAAATAAAGGTTAAAACATTTTTTTTTAGTGGGGTAATAAGTGTGTGTCAGTGCTGTGTGTAAATTGACGATGCAAGCAATTTAGAATTTCCAACACATTGTTTCTTTTTTTTTTAAAGGACAAGAGATGCAGTCAACCTTTCCTCAACTCTTAGCCAAGAGAGACTGACATGTTTTGTATTAATATATGGTTGAATCATCAGCACACATGGACACACATGCTCTGTTTAATACCAGTGGCGGGTCATTGGCAAAAATAGAAAAGAGTAGAGGGCCTAGAGAGCTGCCCTGCGGTACACCTCACTTTACATGTTTGACACACGTTTTCTTAACAACAGTTTATCCTCAATAATATCTTTGGTCAATAGTATCAAAGGCTGCACTGAAATCTAAAAGTACAGCTCACACAATCTTATTATTATCAATTTCTTTCAACCAATCAGCAGTCATTTATGTCAGTGCAGTACATATTGAGTGCCCTTCTCTATAAGCATGCTGTTGTTAATTTGTTTACAGAGAAATAGCATTGTATTTGGTCAAACACCATTTTTTCCAACAGCTAAGAGCTGGCAGCAAGCTGATAGGTCTTCTGTTAAAACCAGTTAAGGCCGCTTTACCACTCTTGGGTAGTGGAATTACTTTGGTTCCCCTCCAGGCCTGAGGACAAAGACTTTCCTCCTCTAGACTCAGATTAAAGATATGACAGATAGGAGTGGCTATAGAGTCAGCTACCATCCTCAGTAGCTTTCCATCTAAGTTGTCAATGCCAGGAGGTGTCATTATTGATCGATAACAATCATTTTTCCCACCTCTCCCATACTAACTTCACAAAATTCAAAACTTTCATTATAGTTTGTTTTTAATGCATGAGTACGATGGCTCACTGTTAGTGGTTGGCATTTTCTGCCTAAACTTTGCCAACAAAGTAATCATTGAAATAATTGGCAACATCAAATGGTTCTGTGATGAATAAGCCATCTGATTGGATGAAAGATGTGCAGCCAGACTTAGCCACTCCTTTTGCCCCCATCTCTTTCAACCAGACAGTTGTTCAATGCCTCATCAATCCATGGAGCCTTAACAGTTCTAACAGTCAGTTTCTTAATTAACAGGTGAATGTTTATCAATAATTGGAAGGAGCAATTTCATAAATTTATCAAGTGCAGATTCTAGATGTTCCTTTATTAATCATATCAGACCAACAATGTTTTTAACATCGTCCACATAAGAGTCACAGCAAAATCTTTTGTATGATTTCTTAAAACACTATTTTAGGCCCAGCTGTTGGAACTTTGCCTTTCCTGGATATAGCCACTATATTGTGATAACTGCATCCAATGGGTGATGTCCCCGACGAAAAAAAAAATCTTTGTTGACCAAGAGTAATCTGTTCTTCGACCAATCATATGGTTGAAATGTTAAAACGTATTTTTCCCATATTGACACATCGTATGTGTTTTAATCAAATCAACTATATTCACTGAGCTTGTCTGATGCTTTAAGCACACTGTTTGATTAAATCATTAAGACACACAAATGACAGGATGGACTCTGACCAGCAATTGATTTGATTGAAGAGGACTGGCCACCCCACATAGCCTGGTTCCCCTCTAGGTTTCTTCCTAGGTTCTGGCCTTTCTAGGGAGTTTTTCCTAGCCACCGTGCTTCTACGCCTGCATTGCTTGCTGTTTGGGGGTTTTAGGCTGGGTTTCTATACAGCACTTTGAGATATCAGCTGATGTAAGAAGGGCTTTATAAATTAATTTGATTTGAGTCCCAGCAACTGATGCTAACCACGCCATGGGATCTAAACTCAAAATGTAGATAGCGAGTAACCAAACTTCTTCAATAGACTTTCCAAAACAACAAACCGAGCTCTCCCTCGTTCCCCATTCAACAGGAAGTAACCAAGACACCCTGAAGGCATTGTTTGCAGGCAAGCGAACAGTTTGAGAAAGGGAAAATTTAAAAAAGAAATTGACAGAGAAAAATATGTGGGAATGTGAGAATACGAGGGTGTGAAGAGAGTTTTAGTAATTCATAATTCTATCTGTTGTTTTTCCTTCTGGTCGTCATGGAGACAGACCAGAGAGGGATTACTAACCTGTCACTTCCTGTATATCCCTTTCTGTCTCTTACCTGGCCCTGCCAATCAGATGTGTTGATGAGGATGATGCTGTCAGGTAGATGGTGGTCAGACACCAGGATGTGGTTCAGCTGGTCATACACAGTCTTCCTGGGGATCTGTGGAGGGGGAATACACTTATAGAATAGATAGAAAATAATAAAAAATAGTTATTGTGCATCGAAATAGAAATTCATCACACACAGCCGAGATGCAGACACTGGAAGAGCCACGCCCCTGGAGCCGGTCAGCCACGCCCCTGGAGCTGGTCAGCCACAGAGCCACGCCCCTGGAGCCAATCAGCCGCAGAGCCACGCCCCTGGAGCCAATCAGCCGCAGAGCCACGCCCCTGGAGCCAATCAGCCGCAGAGCCACGCCCCTGGAGCCAATCAGCCGCAGAGCCACGCCCCTGGAGCCAATCAGCCGCAGAGCCACGCCCCTGGAGCCAATCAGCCGCAGAGCCACGCTCCTGGAGCCAATCAGCCACAGAGCCACGCCCTTGGAGCCAATCAGCCACAGAGCCACGCCCCTGGAGCCAATCAGCCACAGAGCCAGGCTGCCATTAGCAACTAAATTATCCTTACAACTTCTTCTGATTTAAAAAAATTATCGGTTCAAGGATATACATCTGGTGTATTAGAAGCAATTATTTGTACCATGACGGTCTTCAAAACATATTTTTATTCCCACGAAGATTGACATTTTTCCATTCACTCTAATGGGGCATCTTGTTTTCTGCAAACAATGCCTGCAGTACCACAGTCGGCCTTGAACTACCGTGGCTTCAATGAGAGGGGGCAGTTGTTCTCCCCTGGATTCAAACCAGAAACCATCTGATTACCGGCCCACCTTTCTAACAATGAGGCTACCGCAGAGACAGAGCTTCTCAGAGAATTATAGACCAGCATGCTCTACAACCCCTCTGCTTCACTGTGCTAATCTAGTAATGTTATTTATTGTGATCTAAAAGGCAAAACGGATCCTACATCAGCACTCCTACGCTGTGAAGGAGCTGATCAGGAAACGGAGGGCAGAGCACAGCCCCATACCTCACAGCTAGCAGTACAAATTCTCTAACTCTGGAACCAACAGGACCCTGAACAGCTTCTACCCCAAGCCACACTGGACTCTACCCCCACACTCACATGCTTACACTGACACCCCAACACACACACACACACACACACACACACACACACACACACACACACACACACACACACACACACACACACACACACACACACACACACACACACACACACACACACACACACACACACACACACACACACACACACACAGGTCCTGTGTGGCTCAGTTGTGGGTTCGATTCTCACGGGGTGACCAGTTTGAAAAAATATGAAAATATGTCTGCACTCACTACTGTAAGTCGCTCTGGATAAGAGCGTCTGCTAAATGACGTAAAAGTAAATGTAATACATACAGCCACTGATCGGGTTTGCTTGCAGTGTGCTCCTCCTACCTGTAGATGGCAGCGTGTGTCGAGCAAGCGTTCGTTATCCAGGCTGTTGGCTCTCTCATTCTGTGGTCTGTTGGGCTGGCGCTCCTTTAGGGAAGTACTTCTCCCTCTCCTCCCTGCCAATTTAGCTTCCTGCCTGGAGAAGACACCAGAACACTAAAGTGAGGACAGAAGGGAGGGAAGGTTGTTTTCTTCAGGTAGAGGAGAAGCGAAAGGAAGATGATGGATTTGAATTAGGGAGTATGGAATGACACAGGTAGAGAGGTGTGACCCTAAATGAGTAGAGGGCAGGGCCGGCTCTAGGGGGGATGCAGGTTAGGGAGTTGCCACCCAAATGATTCTGGTCTGAGTCATGTTAAACTACAAAATTCCAGGATATTAGCTCAGAAAGACAAAAGTTCTGTCTTCCCACCAAAAGTTATGTCTTCCCACCAGTAAAAAGAGGGGACAAAAAGCAATTGTTTCTTCAATTGGAAAAAAGAGAGAAGGACATGTGGTGTTTGAGCTAGAAATTATGGAAGACGAAAGGTTGGGAGGTGTGAGGGAATTCTCAAGAGCGAGGAACCTACGACCTGAAGAAGGCTGTTAAAGCCAAAACGTTTGTGTATGCTACCCCGATGCCGCAAAAAAATGCTTTTTAACGTTTAAAAAAAAAAAGAATTAAGCCTCAGGACATCTTTAATAATCCCAGAGAGCATGGTCGGCTGGATGGAGAGATGTTGAGAGTGGACCCAGTCATACTTTAATAATCCCAGAGAGCATGGTCGGCTGGACGGAGAGATGTTGAGAGTGGACCCAGTCATACTTTAATAATCCCAGAGAGCATGGTCGGCTGGACGGAGAGATGTTGAGAGTGGACCCATCATACTTTAATAATCCCAGAGAGCATGGTCGGCTGGACGGAGAGATGTTGAGAGTGGATTGGAGAGAAAAATAAATGCTGTCGCCACCTTTCTCTCCTACCAAGGTGCACGGACTGAAGCAAGCTGAAGGTGAGAAGATGCAGAGTATCGAGCAGAGGTTTGAGAGAGGGAATCAGAGGCTCTTTCTCAATCCATCTTTCCTCGATTCCTTGCATCCTGTCTTCTCACCTCCTCAAAAACACACTGGATGAGAAGGTCTGAAGAGAGGGACCGTGGACCGCCTCCTCCAATACGCTTGAGAAGAGATAATATGTGAGGAATCATTGAAAGATTAACTGAAAGAGTTAGCCAGTATTTACCACCTGTTGGAAGGGATGATGAGGGACTCGGTCTTCTTCATCTTGCCAGTAGGGGGCAGTTTCTCCAGGAAGGTATCCATATTGTCCATCTCCAGCTCTGTAGTTGGGGTCACTGCCTCTGGTTGCTCCTCCTGCTGGGACGGAGCAAAGACAGGGATAAGACACAACGGCAGTTGGTAGTATCTAGTTTCTTTTGTCCTTTACAGTGGGGCAAAAATGTATTTAGTCAGCCACCAATTGTGCAAGTTCTCCCACTTAAAAAAATGAGAGAGGCCTGTAATTTTCATCATAGGTACTCTTCAACTATGACAGACAAAATGAGAAAAAAAATACTTATTTTCCACCATAATTTGCTAATTAATTAATTTAAAATCCAACAATGTGATTTTCTGGATTTTATTTCCTCATTTTGTCTGTCATAGTTGAAGTGTACCTATGATGAAAATTACAGGCCTCTCATCTTTTTAAGTGGGAGAACTTGCACTTAAATTGGTGGCTGACTAAATACTTTTTTGCCCCACTGTATATAGGTTACTCTCACTAGCTAGGTTTCCATCCAATTGGTGACATATTTTCATGAGAATATTCTACAATCTGCATGAAAACAATTTGCCCATTTTCCCACTAGAGATCTGCTTCCATCAAAAACAACAACAATTGTCGATAAAAGTGCCTGATGACCTAGTGCACATAAAAATGAATTTTGCAGTAAAATTCAAATGTACCACATAAAATAAAAAAATAATACTTTACTGATGGTTTTGACACAATGAATGTTGTGTTTTATAGCGAACGTGTCTACTCTGATATTGATCCCTGTGTGCTCTAGCCATCAGCTCGCAGATACAGCGCGGGTATACTCTACATAATGAGATTATTATTCGACTAAAGACTGAGATCATTTTAAATTTCCCAAACGGCAGTCGAGCATCGATCTTCATGTCACCAGAATAAAACATTAAATATTTATTGGAAAGGTACATGAAACTCATCGTACACTTTCACCACCCTGTAAAGTTTATCACAACATATCGAGTGACTCCATGTTTACTTCGATATGACGGTTATATATATATATATATATCAATATTTGCACATAAAGGAGTATCCACAGCAATTTATCACATTATTCATTTTACAAACACAAAAAGAACCCACCTTGTCTAGCGTATTTTGTTTTGTCGACATTTTGGAAAGTTTGCCAACAAAATGTTCTGTTTTCATCAGGTCTGTCCTGAAATGTTTTAATGTTTTAACTACTTTACTGCCATAACAATGTTGAGTGAGATAAAAAAAAAACTTCAATAAGAAATACCTGACCACGACCCAGTGGCAGTTGTTTGAGAATACTTACAAGAGAAGCGTTATCTGAGACATTGTCCACCTGGAACTTGTCTCCACTGCTCTTAGTCTTGTCTGGGTCCATCTGCAGGGAAAAGGGAAGACAGGAGGATTTACAATTTACGAGGGAGGAGGATTACAATTTACGAGGGAGGTGGTATAGCAAGAACAGTATAGCTACAACACTATAGCTACAACACTATAGCTACAACACTATAGCTACAAAACTATAGCTGCAAACTATAGCTACAACACTATAGCTACAACACTATAGCTACAACACTATTAGCTACAACACTATAGCTACAACGCATTAGCTACAACGCATTAGCTACAACACATTAGCTACAACACTATAGCTACAACAGTATAGCTACAACACTATAGCTACAACAGTATAGCTACAACGCTATAGCTACAACAGTATAGCTACAACAGTATAGCTACAACAGTATAGCTACAACACATTAGCTTCAACACATTAGCTACAACGCTATACCTACAACAGTATAGCTACGACGCTATAGCTACAACGCTATAGCTACAACGCTATAGCTACAACGCTATAGCTACAACGCAATAGCTACAACAGTATAGCTACAACACATTAGCTACAACACATTAGCTACAACGCTATACCTACAACAGTATAGCTACAACGCTATAGCTACGACGCTATAGCTACAACGCTATAGCTACAACACATTAGCTACAACACATTAGCTACAACACATTGTCCTTCAACACAGTTGGTAGAGCATTAGCTACAACACAGTGGGTTACATCCCATTAGACCACCCATAGCTAGAATGCCATATGCACACATGACTGTAAGTCGCCATGGCTAAACGTCTGCTAAATGGCATATATTATTATTATTATTACAACACATTAGCTACAACACATTAGCTACAACACATTAGCTACAACACATTAGCTACAACACATTAGCTACAACACTATAGCTACAACACATTAGCTACAACACATTAGCTACAACACTATAGATACAACAGTATAGCTACACCAGTATAGCTACAAAACATTAGCTACAACACATTAGCTACAACACTATAGCTACAACCATATAGCTACAAAACTATAGCTACAACACTATAGCTACAACACTATAGCTACAACACATTAGCTACAACACTATAGCTGCAACACTATAGCTACAACACTATAGCTACAACACTTAGCTACAACACATTAGCTAGCTACAACACTTAGCTACAACACATTAGCTACAACACATTAGCTACAACACTATAGCTACAACAGTATAGCTACAACAGTATAGCTACAACACATTAGCTTCAACACATTAGCTACAACGCTATACCTACAACAGTATAGCTACGACGCTATAGCTACGATGCTATAGCTACAACGCTATAGCTACAACGCAATAGCTACAACAGTATAGCTACAACACATTAGCTACAACACATTAGCTACAACGCTATACCTACAACAGTATAGCTACAACGCTATAGCTACGACGCTATAGCTACAACGCTATAGCTACAACGCTATAGCTACAACACATTAGCTACAACACATTAGCTACAACACATTAGCTACAACACATTAGCTACAACACATTAGCTACAACACATTAGCGACAACGCTATAGCTACAACGCTATAGCTACAACGCCATAGCTACAACGCCATAGCTACAACGCCATAGCTACAACACATAGCTACAACACATTAGCTACAACACATTAGCTACAACACATTAGCTACAACACATTAGCTACAACACTATAGCTACAACACATTAGCTACAACACTATAGATACAACAGTATAGCTACACCAGTATAGCTACAAAACTTTAGCTACAACGCTATAGCTACAAAACATTAGCTACAACGCATAGCTACAACACATTAGCTACAACACATTAGCTACAACACTATAGTTACAACACTATAGTTACAACACTATAGTTACAACAGTATAGCTACAACAGAATAGCTACAACATTAAGTAACAACAATAAGTAACAGTATAGCTAACAGTTTAGCCAACAGTATAGCTAGCACAGTATAAGTAATAGTATAGCTAATAGTATAGCTAGCAGTATAGCTAGCAGTATAGCTAGCAGTATACAGTTGAAATCAGAAGTTTACATACACCTTAGCCAAAAACATTTCAACTTTGTTTTTCACAATTCCTGACATTTAAATCCTAGTAAAAATTCCCTGTCTTAGGTCAGTTAAGATCACCACTTTATTTTAAGAATGTGAAATGTCAGAATAATAGTAGAGAGAATGATTTATTTCATCTTGTATTTCTTTCATCACATTCCCAGTGGGTCAGAAGTTTATATACACTCAATTAGTATTTGGTAGCATTGCCTTTAAATTGTTTAACTTGGGTCAAAAGTGTCGGGTAGCCTTCCACAAGCTTCCCACAGCGCTGGTGTGACTGAGTTAGGTTTGTAGGCCTCCTTGCTCGCACACGCTTTTTTTAGTTCTGTCCACAAATGTTCTATAGGATTGAGGTCAGGGCTTTGTGATGGCCACTCCAATACCTTGCCTTTGTTGTCCTAAAGCCATTTTTCCACAATTTTGGAAGTATGCTTGGGGTCATTGTCCATTTGGAAGACCCATTTGCGACCAAGCTTCAACTTCCAGGCTGATGTCTTGAGATGTTTCAATGTATCCACATAATTTTTCTACCTCATGATGCCATCTATTTTGTGAAGTACACCAGTCCCTCCTGCAGCAAAGCACGCCCACAACATGATGCTGCCACCCCCGTGCTTCACGGTTGGGAAGGTGTTCTTCGGCTTGCAAGCATCCCACTTTTTCCTCCAAACGTAACGACGGTCATTATGGCCAAACATTTCTATTTTGTTTAATCCGACCAGAGGACATTTCTCCAAAAAGTACGATCTTTGTCCCCATGTGCAGTTGCAAACCGGCGTCTGGCTTTTTTATGGCGGTTTTGGAGCAGTGGCTTCTGAGCATCCTTTCAGGTTATGTTGATATAGGACTTGTTTTACTGTGGATATAGATACTTTTGTACCTGTTTCCTCCAGCATCTTCACAAGGTCCTTTGCTGTTGTTCTGGGATTGGTTTGCACTTTTCGCACCAAAGTACGTTCACCTCTAGGAGACGCATCTCCTTCCTGAGCGGTATGACGGCTCCGTGGTCCCATGGTGTTTATACTGCATACTATTGTTTGTACAGATGAAAGTGGTACCTTCAGGCATTTGGAAATTGCTCCCAAGGATGAACCAGACATGGGGAGGTCTACAATTATAGGTCTTGGCTGATTTCTTTTGATTTTCCCATGATGTCAAGCAAAGAGGCACTGAGTTTGAAAGTAGGCCTTGAAATACATCCACAAGTACACCTCCAATTGACTCAAATTATGTCAATTAGCTAATCAGAAGCTTCTAAAGCCATGACATCATTTTCTGGAATGTTCCAAACTGTTTAAAGGCACAGTCAACTTAGTGTATGTTAGCTTCTGACCCACTGGAATTGTGATACTGTGAATTATAAGTGAAATAATCTGTCTGTAAACAATTAATGGAAAAATGACTTGTGTCATGCACAAAGTAGATGTCCTAACTGTCCAAAACCTATAGATTTTTAAAAAGCTATATGTGGAGTGGTTGAAAAACTAGTTTTAATGACTCCAACCTAAGTGTATGTAAACTTGCAACTTCAACTGTAGCTAGCAGTATAGCTAGCAGTATAACTAACAGTATAGCTAGCAGTATAGCTAGCAGCATAACTAACAGTATAGCTAGCAGTATAACTAACAGTATAACTAACAGTATAGCTAGCAGTATAGCTAGCAGTATAACTAGCAGTATAACTAACAGTATAGCTAACAGTATAACTAGCAGTATAACTAACAGTATAACTAACAGTATAGCTAGCAGTATAGCTAACAGTATAACTAACAGTATAGCTAGCAGTATAACTAACAGTATAGCTAACAGTATAACTAACAGTATAACTAGCAGTATAACTAGCAGTATAACTAACAGTATAGCTAGCAGTATAACTAGCAGTATAGCTAGCAGTATAACTAGCAGTATAACTAGCAGTATAGCTAGCAGTATAACTAACAGTATAACTAGCAGTATAACTAGCAGTATAGCTAGCAGTATAACTAACAGTATAGCTAGCAGTATAGCTAGCAGTATAGCTAGCAGTATAACTAGCAGTATAGCTAGCAGTATAACTAGCAGTATAACTAACAGTATAACTAACAGTATAGCTAGCAGTATAGCTAGCAGTATAGCTAGCAGTATAACTAACAGTATAGCTAACAGTATAGCTAGCAGTATAACTAGCAGTATAGCTAGCAGTATAACTAACAGTATAACTAACAGTATAACTAACAGTATAGCTAGCAGTATAGCTAACAGTATAACTAACAGTATAGCTAGCAGTATAACTAACAGTATAGCTAACAGTATAACTAACAGTATAACTAGCAGTATAACTAGCAGTATAACTAGCAGTATAACTAACAGTATAGCTAGCAGTATAACTAACAGTATAGCTAACAGTATAGCTAGCAGTATAACTAGCAGTATAGCTAGCAGTATAACTAGCAGTATAGCTAGCAGTATAACTAGCAGTATAACTAGCAGTATAACTAACAGTATAGCTAGCAGTATAACTAACAGTATAACTAACAGTATAACTAACAGTATAGCTAGCAGTATAGCTAGCAGTATAACTAACAGTATAACTAACAGTATAGCTAGCAGTATAACTAGCAGTATAGCTAGCAGTATAACTAACAGTATAGCTAGCAGTATAGCTAGCAGTATAACTAGCAGTATAGCTAGAACAGAATAGCTAGGTTGTCTGATGGATCTCATCCAGGGTATATTATGGTCCTGGGAGGGTGACAGTCTCAGACAGGGTATATTATGGTCCTGGGAGGGTGACAGTCTCAGACTGGGTATATTATAGTCCTGGGAGGGTGACAGTCTCAGCCAGGGTATATTATGGTCCTGGGAGGATGACAGTCTCAGCCAGGGTATATTATAGTCCTGGGAGGATGACAGTCTCAGCCAGGGTATATTATGGTCCTGGTAGGATGACAGTCTCAGACAGGGTATATTATAGTCCTGGGAGGATGACAGTCTCAGACAGGGTATATTATAGTCCTGGGAGGGTGACAGTCTCAGCCAGGGTATATTATGGTCCTGGGAGGATGACAGTCTCAGCCAGGGTATATTATAGTCCTGGGAGGATGACAGTCTCAGCCAGGGTATATTATGGTCCTGGTAGGATGACAGTCTCAGACAGGGTATATTATAGTCCTGGGAGGATGACAGTCTCAGACAGGGTATATTATAGTCCTGGGAGGATGACAGTCTCAGCCAGGGTATATTATGGTCCTTGTGCTGCCATCCTGTTAGAAGATAACAGATTATTTTATTACAATGGGTAAATTGGATTTTCATTGTGTTCAATGGTGTTATTTGCCCCCTAGTGGCGCTTTCTGGTACTTAGAAAGTCAACGCAAACGGGAAGTTCAGAATTTGTTTTGCACGCATAGAAGCAGCTACAAACAACGCTACGGTGCAGGTCTTTCAATGTAGTTATTTCATGTCACGCTTCAGCCTTGGAAAAATATTTGTTTGTAAGTTCGATTCAAGCATTTAGCTAATGATGATAATCTTGTTATTGATAGAGTTTCTTACATATCAATGTTGGTTGCATTTACTCACAAATTGCAATGCCTTTTGTGTATGTCGTTAGCTGTATTACTTTGCTCATGCGTCATGCAAACAAATTGTAAAATATACAATACTGTAGTTTTGTTACTGTTTTTAGTGTAATATGCTTTGTTATTCTACATAGATGGTTATACATTATTAGAGTAATGAAAGGAGCAATTACCATATGGTTAACAATTAGCTATATGGTTTGGCATCATGCCAGATGCATGGTACCTTAGCGCGTGCTTTGTATTTATGCAACTTCAAATGTTTAATGTACATCTACAGTATGTCGGTAGTATGTCGGTGTGAATTGAACACTAAAGTATATTCTTTTCTGTATTTTGCAGTTTCACAACATAAACGTTTTCAATATATTCATTCAAGAAAAGTCACGCCTTGGGAGTTTTCTTGAAGACTTAGTTGTTAGCTATCTGTCTAGTTTTGCATGGGAACGCAACTCAAGGGCAGAATAGTCCTGGTCTGGGAGGGTGACAGTCTCAGCCAGGGTATATTATGGTCCTGGGAGGGTGACAGTCCCAGCCAGGGTATATTATGGTCCTGGTAGGATGACAGTCTCAGACAGGGTATATTATGGTCCTGGTAGGGTGACAGTCTCAGCCAGGGTATATTACAGTCCTGGTAGGATGACAGTCTCAGCCAGGGTATATTATAGTCCTGGGAGGGTGACAGTCTCAGACAGGGTATATTATGGTCCTGGGAGGGTGACAGTCTCAGACAGGGTATATTATGGTCCTGGTAGGATGACAGTCTCAGACAGGGTATATTATGGTCCTGGTAGGATGACAGTCTCAGACAGGGTATATTATGGTCCTGGTAGGATGACAGTCTCAGACAGGGTATATTATGGTCCTGGGAGGGTGACAGTCTCAGACAGGGTATATTATGGTCCTGGGAGGGTGACAGTCTCAGACAGGGTATATTATGGTCCTGGTAGGATGACAGTCTCAGCCAGGGTATATTATGGTCCTGGGAGGGTGACAGTCTCAGACAGGGTATATTATGGTCCTGGCCTGGTAGGATGACAGTCTCAGCCAGGGTATATTATGGTCCTGGGCTGGTAGGATGACAGTCTCAGACAGGGTAAATTATGGTCCTGGTAGGATGACAGTCTCAGCCAGGGTATATTATGGTCCTGGTAGGATGACAGTCTCAGACAGGGTATATTATGGTCCTGGTAGGATGACAGTCTCAGACAGGGTATATTATGGTCCTGGTAGGATGACAGTCTCAGACAGGGTATATTATGGTCCTGGTAGGATGACAGTCTCAGACAGGGTATATTATGGTGCTGGTAGGATGACAGTCTCAGCCAGGGTATATTATGGTCCTGGTAGGGTGACAGTCTCAGCCAGGGTATATTATGGTCCTGGTAGGATGACAGTCTCAGACAGGGTATATTATGGTCCTGGCCTGGTAGGATGACAGTCTCAGCCAGGGTATATTATGGTCCTGGGCTGGTAGGATGACAGTCTCAGACAGGGTAAATTATGGTCCTGGTAGGATGACAGTCTCAGCCAGGGTATATTATAGTCCTGGGAGGGTGACAGTCTCAGCCAGGGTATATTATGGTCCTGGGAGGGTGACAGTCTCAGCCAGGGTATATTATGGTCCTGGTAGGGTGACAGTCTCAGACAGGGTATATTATGGTCCTGGTAGGATGACAGTCTCAGACAGGGTATATTATGGTCCTGGTAGGATGACAGTCTCAGACAGGGTATATTATGGTCCTGGGAGGGTGACAGTCTCAGACAGGGTATATTATGGTCCTGGGAGGGTGACAGTCTCAGACAGGGTATATTATGGTCCTGGGAGGGTGACAGTCTCAGCCAGGGTATATTATGGTCATGGGCTGGGAGGATGACAGTCTCAGCCAGGGTATATTATGGTCCTGGTAGGATGACAGTCTCAGCCAGGGTATATTATGGTCCTGGTAGGATGACAGTCTCAGACAGGGTATATTATGGTCCTGGTAGGATGACAGTCTCAGACAGGGTATATTATGGTCCTGGTAGGATGACAGTCTCAGCCAGGGTATATTATGGTCCTGGGCTGGGAGGATGACAGTCTCAGCCAGGGTATATTATGGTCCTGGTAGGATGACAGTCTCAGCCAGGGTATATTATGGTCCTGGGAGGGTGACAGTCTCAGCCAGGGTATATTATGGTCCTGGTAGGATGACAGTCTCAGCCAGGGTATATTATGGTCCTGGGAGGGTGACAGTCTCAGACAGGGTATATTATGGTCCTGGTAGGATGACAGTCTCAGACTGGGTATATTATGGTCCTGGTAGGATGACAGTCTCAGACAGGGTATATTATGGTCCTGGTAGGATGACAGTCTCAGCCAGGGTATATTATGGTCCTGGGCTGGGAGGATGACAGTCTCAGCCAGGGTATATTATGGTCCTGGTAGGATGACAGTCTCAGCCAGGGTATATTATGGTCCTGGTAGGATGACAGTCTCAGCCAGGGTATATTATGGTCCTGGTAGGATGACAGTCTCAGCCAGGGTATATTATGGTCCTGGGCTGGGAGGATGACAGTCTCAGCCAGGGTATATTATAGTCCTGGTAGGATGACAGTCTCAGCCAGGGTATATTATGGTCCTGGTAGGATGACAGTCTCAGCCAGGGTATATTATAGTCCTGGTAGGATGACAGTCTCAGACAGGGTATATTATGGTCCTGGTAGGATGACAGTCTCAGCCAGGGTATATTATGGTCCTGGGAGGGTGACAGTCTCAGACAGGGTATATTATGGTCATGGGCTGGGAGGGTGACAGTCTCAGCCAGGGTATATTATGGTCCTGGGCTGGGAGGATGACAGTCTCAGCCAGGGTATATTATGGTCCTGGTAGGATGACAGTCTCAGCCAGGGTATATTATGGTCCTGGGCTGGGAGGATGACAGTCTCAGCCAGGGTATATTATGGTCCTGGTAGGATGACAGTCTCAGCCAGGGTATATTATGGTCCTGGTAGGATGACAGTCTCAGCCAGGGTATATTATGGTCCTGGGTTGGGAGGATGACAGTCTCAGCCAGGGTATATTATGGTCCTGGTAGGATGACAGTCTCAGCCAGGGTATATTATAGTCCTGGTAGGATGACAGTCTCAGACAGGGTATATTATGGTCCTGGGAGGATGACAGTCTCAGACAGGGTATATTATGGTCCTGGTAGGATGACAGTCTCAGCCAGGGTATATTATGGTCCTGGTAGGATGACAGTCTCAGCCAGGGTATATTATGGTCCTGGGCTGGGAGGATGACAGTCTCAGCCAGGGTATATTATAGTCCTGGTAGGATGACAGTCTCAGCCAGGGTATATTATAGTCCTGGGCTGGGAGGATGACAGTCTCAGCCAGGGTATATTATGGTCCTGGGCTGGGAGGATGACAGTCTCAGCCAGGGTATATTATGGTCCTGGTAGGATGACAGTCTCAGCCAGGGTATATTATAGTCCTGGTAGGATGACAGTCTCAGCCAGGGTATATTATAGTCCTGGTAGGATGACAGTCTCAGCCAGGGTATATTATAGTCCTGGTAGGATGACAGTCTCAGCCAGGGTATATTATAGTCCTGGTAGGATGACAGTCTCAGCCAGGGTATATTATGGTCCTGGTAGGATGACAGTCTCAGCCAGGGTATATTATGGTCCTGGGCTGGTAGGATGACAGTCTCAGCCAGGGTATATTATGGTCCTGGTAGGATGACAGTCTCAGCCAGGGTATATTATGGTCCTGGGCTGGTAGGATGACAGTCTCAGCCAGGGTATATTATGGTCCTGGTAGGATGACAGTCTCATCCATAGTGAATGTCAGTGGTTCTCACCGGACTTGGTGGCTCTCGGTGACTCCGGCTGCTGTGGATGCTGCCCATATCTGTCTGAGAACTGGAGAGGGAGAGACCCTCAAAATATGGCCTGTGAAAGAGAAAGCACATTTGAAAAGAGTCACTGGGGTCCCTCATTGCCCTGAAATATGTCTGTAGTGTAGACTGCTATGGTGTTACGGGAGTCTACCGCCATATCTCTGGGCTAAAATCACTTTAATACACAAGACGAAAGGCACATAAAAACACACACTGATAGCTCTCCTCCCACTCACTTGAGTTTAGGTTTCGGGGTGCTGAGGACACTGTCGTCATCGTCTAGTTCCGGTCCACTGTCACTGGGGTTCTCTAGGTCCAGACTCTCAAGGTCCAGATCCTCCTCTACCTCTGGAGGGGGTTCTGCCGGGTCCTGCTCCGAGTCCAACACCTGGAACATTCAGATAGACGCAGAGACACACACACACGCACACACACACGCACACACACACACAGAAAACGCAAAAAGACAGAAAGACACAGAGACAAGAAGAAAGAAAGAAAGAAAACAGATTTTTTTATAGTTGCATAAATCTACTGAGAAAATTAATGAAAAGGACCATATCAGTTTGAAGTAAGTGATATGACACCTAGAAATTCTTCATGTTACTAAGTTTAAAACAGTATCAGGGTTGGGTTACCTCGTTTAAAACAGTATCAGGGTTGGGTTACCTCATTTAAAACAGTATCAGGGTTGGGTTACCTCGTTTAAAACAGTATCAGGGTTGGGTTACCTCGTTTAAAACAGTATCAGGGCTGGGTTACCTCATTTAAAACAGTATCAGGGTTGGGTTACCTCGTTTAAAACAGTATCAGGGTTGGGTTACCTCGTTTAAAACAGTATCAGGGCTGGGTTACCTCATTTAAAACAGTATCAGGGTTGGGTTACCTCGTTTAAAACAGTATCAGGGTTGGGTTACCTCGTTTAAAACAGTATCAGGGCTGGGTTACCTCATTTAAAACAGTATCAGGGTTGGGTTACCTCATTTAAAACAGTATCAGGGTTGGGTTACCTCGTTTAAAACAGTATCAGGGTTGGGTTACCTCATTTAAAACAGTATCAGGGCTGGGTTACCTCATTTAAAACAGTATCAGGGTTGGGTTACCTCATTTAAAACAGTATCAGGGCTGGGTTACCTCATTTAAAACAGTATCAGGGTTGGGTTACCTCATTTAAAACAGTATCAGGGTTGGGTTACCTCGTTTAAAACAGTATCAGGGTTGGGTTACCTCATTTAAAACAGTATCAGGGTTGGGTTACCTCATTTAAAACAGTATCAGGGTTACCTCATTTAAAACAGTATCGGGGTTGGGTTACGTCATTTAAAACAGTATCAGGGCTGGGTTACCTCGTTTAAAACAGTATCAGGGCTGAGTTACCTCGTTTAAAACAGTATCAGGGATACCTCGTTTAAAACAGTATCAGGGCTGAGTTACCTCATTTAACACAGTATCAGGGATACCTCGTTTAAAACAGTATCAGGGTTGGGTTACCTCGTTTAAAACAGTATCAGGGATGGGGTAAATTCCAGTCAATTAAGGAAGTATACTGAAATTCCAATTCTCTTCAATGCTTTTCAATGAGGAACCTTTAGAATTGGGTTTAATTTCTGAATTGACTGGAAAATAAATGGAATTGACCCCAACCTTGGTTAGTACAACAGCTAGACAGGTTGTTACCTCATTGACCCCAACCCTGGTTAGTACAACAGCTAGACAGGTTGTTACCTCATTGACCCCAACCCAGGTTAGTACAACAGCTGGACAGGTTGTTACCTCATTGACCCCAACCCTGGTTAGTACAACAGCTAGACAGGTTGTTACCTCATTGACCCCAACCCAGGTTAGTACAACAGCTGGACAGGTTGTTACCTCATTGACCCCAACCCTGGTTAGTACAACAGCTAGACAGGTTGTTACCTCATTGACCCCAACCCTGGTTAGTACAACAGCTAGACAGGTTGTTACCTCATTGACCCCAACCCTGGTTAGTACAACAGCTGGACAGGTTGTTACCTCATTGACCCCAACCCAGGTTAGTACAACAGCTAGACAGGTTATTACCTCATTGACCCCAACCCTGGTTAGTACAACAGCTAGACAGGTTATTACCTCGTCTGAGACTCGGAACCTCTTGATCAGGGCCACCAGTCTCTGTTTAAAGTTCTGCTGCTAAAAGAGGACACAGAAACAACTACTCATCAAAACAGACAGACCCATCACAAAGACCTAGCCTGGGTCTGTTTACACGTGGAATAACAGCACACACACAGACTGGTACCCAGGCTAACAACAACCGGGAGAGTAATCAGTTGCCTCTAAAGGATTTTCCAACAACAAATATGTCGCCTTTTTTTGGGGGTGGGCGAACCGAACTAAATTAACATAGAAATGTGAGTTATAGATCTGTCATTCTCATTGAAAGGATGTCTGAGAAGGCATGTGCTCTATTTCTATGTGTCCTGTCCTTAAGTTATTTTATTTTTATTTAAAAATTTTAACAGCTTTCAAACAGCTGAAAATATGACATTTTTGGGGATATTGCAAATACATTTTCACAGCGGAATAGATGGTACAATGATTCACAACCAGGCAATGGGCAGAAATATGTCTGTATATGTCTGTATAAAATACAGAAATATGTCTGTATAAACCCCTGAAGGAAGTGGGACCATGTTAAATAAAGGTGAAATAAAAACCATGGCAACGCTGCCGTTTGACCAGCAGGGAGCATCTTAGGCAGAAAAAAACAACAACCAAACAAAGAAACTCACTGGGGTATTGTGATGTCATTCTGGGGTATTGTGATGTCATTCTGGGGTATTGTGATGTCATTCTGGGGTATTGTGATGTCATTCTGGGGTAATGTCATTCTGGGGTATTGTGATGTCATTCTGGGGTATTGTGATGTCATTCTGGGGTAATGTCATTCTGGGGTATTGTGATGTCATTCTGGGGTATTGTGATGTCATTCTGGGATATTGTGATGTCATTCTGGGGTATTGTGATGTCATTCTGGGGTATTGTGATGTCATTCTGGGGTATTGTGATGTCATTCTGGGGTATTGTGACGTCATTCTGGGGTATTGTGATGTCATTCTGGGGTATTCTGATGTCATTCTGGGGTATTGTGATGTCATTCTGGGGTATTGTGATGTCATTCTGGGGTATTGTGATGTCATTCTGGGGTATTGTGTGTAGATGAGGGAAATAAAATGATTTAATCCAGTTTAGAATTGTGAATTACCACCGAACGCTTCTTGTTTTTTGGCAGGAAACAAATCTCAAACTAAAACATTGTATCTAATCTTATTTCCAATAAAAATGAAGATAAGGCTTATTCATAAACCTAAGCTTGATGAGAATGCAACACAAAAAAATATGTCTGGATGACTTTGCTACCATTTCTTACCCTGGTAATTGAGGCAGTCCTCACGATAGACCTCCTGTGCTTCTTTGGTTTCCTCACATCATACTCATCATCCTCAAGGTCCTGGGGATAAACATGTAAACAGTATACTGGGTTAAAACACAGCCAGGGCAGGTTGTCAAACACATACAGTCGTGGCCAAAAAGTTTTGAGAATGACGCAAATATTAATTTCCAAAGTTTGCTGCTTCAGTGTCTTTAGATATTTTTTGTCAGATGTAATTATACTTCAGTATTCCATAGTAACAAGTATTTCATAAGTGTCAAAGGCTTTTATTGACAATTACATGAAGATGATGCAGTCAATATTTGCAGTGTTGACCCTTCTTTTTCAAGACCTCTGCAATCCGCCCTGGCATGCTGTCAATTAACTTCTGGGCCACATCCTGACTGATGGCAGCCCATTCTTGCATAATTAATGCTTGGAGTTTGTCAGAATTTGTGAGTTTTTGTTTGTCCATCCACCTCTTCTCAAAGGGATTAAGGTCTGGGAGTTTCCTGGCCATGGACCCAAAATATCAATGTTTTGTTCCCCAAGCCACTTAGTTATCACTTTTGCCTCATGGCAAGGTGCTCCATCATGCTGGAAAAGGCATTGTTCATCACCAAACTGTTCCTGGATGGTTGGGAGATGTTGCTCTCTGAGGATGTGTTGGTACCATTCTTTATTCATGGCTGTGTTCTTAGACACAATTGTGAGTGAGCCCACTCCCTTGGCTGAGAAGCAACCCCACACCTGAATAGTCTCAGGATGCTTTACTGTTGGCATGACACAGGACTGATGGTAGCGCTCACCTCGTCTTCTCCGAATAAGCTTTTTTCCGGATGCCCCAAACAATCGGAAAGGGGATTCAGAGAAAACGACTTTACCCCAGTCCTCAGCAGTCCAATCCCTGTAGCTTTTGCAGAATATCAGTCTGTCCCTGATGTTTTTCCTGGAGAGAAGTGGCTTCTTTGCTGCCCTTGTTGACACCAGGCCATCCTCCAAAAGTCTTTGCCTCACTATGCGTGCAGATGCACTCACACCTGCCTGCTGCCATTCCTGAACAAGCTCTGTGCTGGTGGTGCCCCGATCCTGCAGCTGAATCAACTTTAGGAGACGGTCCTGGCGCTTGCTGGACTTTCTTGGGCGCCCTGAAACCTTCTTCACAACAATTTACATTTACATTTACATTTAAGTCATTTAGCAGACGCTATCCAGAGCGACTTACAAATTGGTGCATTCACCTTATGACATCCAGTGGAACAGCCACTTTACAATAGTGCATCTAAATCTTTTAAGGGGTGGGGGGGTGAGAAGGATTACTTTATCCTATCCTAGGTATTCCTTAAAGAGGTGGGGTTGCAGGTGTCTCCGGAAGGTGGTGATTGACTCCGCTGTCCTGGCGTCGTGAGAGAGTTTGTTCCACCATTGGGGGGCCAGAGCAGCGAACAATTTGAACCGCTCTCCTTGAAGTTCTTGATGATCCGATAAATGGTTGATTTAGGTGCAATCTTACTGGCAGCAATATCCTTGCCTGTGAAGCCCTTTTTGTGCAAAGCAATGATGATGGCATGTGTTTCCTTGCAGGTAACCATGGTTGACAGAGGAAGAACAATGATTCCAAGCACCACCCTCCTTTTGAAGCTTCCAGTCTGTTATTCGAACTCAATCAGCATGACTGAGTGCTCTCCAGCCTTGTCCTCATCAACACTCACACCTGTGTTAAGGAGAGAGTCACTGACATGATGTCAGCTGGTTCTTTTGTGGCAGGGCTGAAATACAGTGGAAATATTTTGGGGGGGATTCAGTTCATTTGCATGGCAAAGAGGGACTTTGCAAATAATTGCAATTCATCTGATCACTCTTCATACCATTCTGAAGTATATGCAAATTGCCATCATACAAACTGAGGCAGCAGTTTGTGAAAATTAATATTTGTGTCATTTCAGGGGTGTATTCACTAGGAAGTCAACAAAAGCCCACAAACAGAACCAAACAGAAGCCAACAAAGCCAAACAGAAGCCAACAAACAGAACCAAACAGAAGCCAACAGAACCAAACAGAAGCCAACAAACAGAACCAAACAGAAGCCAACAGAACCAAACAGAAGCCAACAGAACCAAACAGAAGCCAACAGAACCAAACAGAAGCCAACAGAACCAAACAGAAGCCAACAGAACCAAACAGAAGCCAACAGAACCAAACAGAAGCCAACAGAACCAAACAGAAGCCAACAAACAGAACCAAACAGAAGCCAACAGAACCAAACAGAAGCCAACAGAACCAAACAGAAGCCAACAGAACCAAACAGAAGCCAACAGAACCAAACAGAAGGCAACAAACAGAACCAAACAGAAGCCAACAAACAGAACCAAACAGAAGCCAACAGAACCAAACAGAAGCCAACAAACAGAACCAAACAGAAGCCAACAGAACCAAACAGAAGCCAACAGAACCAAACAGAAGGCAACAGAACCAAACAGAAGCCAACAAACAGAACCAAACAGAACCAAACAGAACCAAACAGAACCAAACAGAAACCAAAATAATGAAATGTGGAAGACCTACCTGAATTTGTCTAATAGAAACTTGTTTTGTTGCAAAAAGGGTTTTTCCATCGCTAAACGTTTTGTTACGTTGCAAAACTAATGAATACACCCCCCTTGATGTGTTCGGCCCCAGCGAGGATAATGAATTGGACTGTATTTGTACTGACCTGACCCTGAGCAGCATCGTCGCTGGCCTCCTGCTCTGAAGAGAAACTCTCATACTCCTCCTCTGAATAGGTATCTAGAACACACACACACACACACACACACACACACACACACACACACACACACACACACACACACACACACACACACACACACACACACACACACACACACACACACACACACACACACACACACACACACACACACATTAACCTAATCCTGCTGAAGCAAACTGGAGAATATCACGTCACAGGCTGCCAGGGTTGTTAAATCATTCATCCATTTTTTAAATGTATTGTGGTCTTCAGATTTCACAAGGCAGTAATGCAGTTCAGAATACTACATGGCACTTTGGTAAAGAGCTCTTTGATACAATTTCATGTAATTGGTAAAGCAGGCGCTTTATGCAGAGAAAATGTACCTTACAAGATTAACTACGAGCCTCTGCCCAGTGCTCTGCTCAGTGCTCTGTCCAGTGCTGCCAGAAAGGCTGATTCTGATGGAATGGGACCATGATGTGTTACATGACTGTTAACCCAAACTAGAGCAGAGAGCTGTACTGTGTCACAGCCTACCTCAGTAGAAGCACCGTATTAGGTCAGTGCTGCCCACCTCAGTACCATGCCCGGGTAGAAGCACCGTATTGGGTCAGTGCTGCCTACCTCAGTACCATGCCCGGGTAGAAGCACCGTATTGGGTCACAGCTGCCCACCTCAGTACCATGCCCGGGTAGAAGCACCGTATTGGGTCACAGTAGAACTGCCATGTTGTGTAACAGCGTACCTGAATACCTCAGTAACCTGAATACCTCAGTAGAACCGCCATGTTGTGTAACAGCGTACCTGAATACCTCAGTAGAACTACCATGTTGTGTAACAGCGTACCTGAATACCTCAATAGAACCACCATGTTGTGTAACAGCGTACCTGAATACCTCAATAGAACCACCATGTTGTGTAACAGCGTACCTGAATACCTCAGTAACCTGAATACCTCAGTAGAACCGCGATGTTGTGTAACAGCGTACCTGAATACCTCAGTAGAACTACCATGTTGTGTAACAGCGTACCTGAATACCTCAATAGAACCACCATGTTGTGTAACAGCGTACCTGAATACCTCAATAGAACCACCATGTTGTGTAACAGCGTACCTGAATACCTCAGTAACCTGAATACCTCAGTAGAACCGCCATGTTGTGTAACAGCGTACCTGAATACCTCAGTAGAACCGCCATGTTGTGTAACAGCGTACCTGAATACCTCAGTAGAACCGCCATGTTGTGTAACAGCATACCTGAATACCTCAGTAGAACCACCATGTTGTGTAACAGCGTACCTGAATACCTCAGTAGAACTACCATGTTGTGTAACAGCGTACCTGAATACCTCAATAGAACCACCATGTTGTGTAACAGCGTACCTGAATACCTCAATAGAACCACCATGTTGTGTAACAGCGTACCTGAATACCTCAGTAACCTGAATACCTCAGTAGAACCGCCATGTTGTGTAACAGCGTACCTGAATACCTCAGTAGAACCGCGATGTTGTGTAACAGCGTACCTGAATACCTCAGTAGAACCGCCATGTTGTGTAACAGCGTACCTGAATACCTCAGTAGAACCGCCATGTTGTGTAACAGCGAACCTGAATACCTCAGTAGAACCACCATGATGTGTAACAGCGTACCTGAATACCTCAATAGAACCACCATGTTGTGTAACAGCGTACCTGAATACCTCATTAACCTGAATACCTCAGTAGAACCACCATGTTGTGTAACAGCGTACCTGAATACCTCAGTAACCTGACTAACTCAGTAGAATCACCATGTTGTGTAACAGCGTACCTGAATACCTCAATAGAACCACCATGTTGTGTAACAGCGTACCTGAATACCTCAATAGAATCACCATGTTGTGTAACAGCGTACCTGAATACCTCAGTAACCTGAATACCTCAGTAGAACCGCCATGTTGTGTAACAGCGTACCTGAATACCTCAGTAGAACCATGTTGTGTAACAGCACCTGAATTGTAGAACCGCCATGTTGTGTAACAGCGTACCTGAATACTCAGTAGAACCGCCATGTTGTGTAACAGCGAACCTGAATACCTCAGTAGAACCACCATGATGTGTAACAGCGTACCTGAATACCTCAATAGAACCACCATGTTGTGTAACAGCGTACCTGAATACCTCATTAACCTGAATACCTCAGTAGAACCACCATGTTGTGTAACAGCGTACCTGAATACCTCAGTAACCTGAATACCTCAGTAGAATCACCATGTTGTGTAACAGCGTACCTGAATACCTCAATAGAATCACCATGTTGTGTAACAGCGTACCTGAATACCTCAATAGAACCACCATGTTGTGTAACAGCGTACCTGAATACCTCAATAGAACCACCATGTTGTGTAACAGCGTAAATACCTCAGTAGAACCGCCATGTTGTGTAACAGCGTACCTGAATACCTCAGTAGAACCGCGATGTTGTGTAACAGCGTACCTGAATACCTCAGTAGAACCGCCATGTTGTGTAACAGCGAACCTGAATACCTCAGTAGAACCACCATGATGTGTAACAGCGTACCTGAATACCTCAATAGAACCGCCATGTTGTGTAACAGCGTACCTGAATACCTCATTAACCTGAATACCTCAGTAGAACCACCATGTTGTGTAACAGCGTACCTGAATACCTCAGTAACCTGAATACCTCAGTAGAATCACCATGTTGTGTAACAGCGTACCTGAATACCTCAATAGAACCACCATGTTGTGTAACAGCGTACCTGAATACCTCAATAGAACCACCATGTTGTGTAACAGCGTACCTGAATACCTCAGTAGAACCGCCATGTTGTGTAACAGCGTACCTGAATACCTCAGTAGAACCGCGATGTTGTGTAACAGCGTACCTAAATACCTCAGTAGAACCGCCATGTTGTGTAACAGCGAACCTGAATACCTCAGTAGAACCACCATGATGTGTAACAGCGTACCTGAATACCTCAATAGAACCACCATGTTGTGTAACAGCGTACCTGAATACCTCATTAACCTGAATACCTCAGTAGAACCACCATGTTGTGTAACAGCGTACCTGAATACCTCAGTAACCTGAATACCTCAGTAGAATCACCATGTTGTGTAACAGCGTCCCTGAATACCTCAATAGAACCACCATGTTGTGTAACAGCGTACCTGAATACCTCAATAGAACCACCATGTTGTGTAACAGCGTACCTGAATACCTCAGTAGAACCGCCATGTTGTGTAACAGCGTACCTGAATACCTCAATAGAACCACCATGTTGTGTAACAGCGTACCTGAATACCTCAGTAGAACCGCCATGTTGTGTAACAGCGTACCTGAATACCTCAGTAGAACCACCATGATGTGTAACAGCGTACCTGCATACCTCAATAGAACCGCCATGTTGTGTAACAGCGTACCTGAATACCTCATTAACCTGAATACCTCAGTAGAACCACCATGTTGTGTAACAGCGTACCTGAATACCTCAGTAACCTGAATACCTCAGTAGAACCACCATGTTGTGTAACAGCGTACCTGAATACCTCAGTAACCTGAATACCTCAGTAGAACCACCATGTTGTGTAACAGCATACCTGAATACCTCAATAGAACCGCCATGTTGTGTAACAGCGTACCTGAATACCTCAGTAGAACCACCATGTTGTGTAACAGCGTACCTGAGCATTTGATCTTGGTTCCCTCCTGCAGAGCGGCCTCTTCGTGGTCTATCGGCTGACTGGACAGTGAGAAGATCCAGATCTCAGCTACTTTACCCAGCATCTCCTTCTGGTTACTGCACAGAGACAGAACCTGGCCCCCCTCCGTAGGGTGCTGCATCACCTGGTGGTGAGGGGGGGGGGGGGCAACAAGACCATAAGGGGATTTTTCTGGCATGTGTTTCTAAATCTGTCTGCCGGTCTCCGTCTCTCTCTCTGTATCTGTGTCTCTAGGTCTCTCTCTGTGTCTCTATATGTCTCTCTCTCTCTCTAGGTCTCTCTCTGTGTCTCTGTATCTGTGTCTCTGTATCTGTGTCTCTAGGTCTCTCTCTGTGTCTCTGTCTCTCTCTCTCTCTCTCTCTAGGTCTCTCTCTGTGTCTCTGTATCTCTAGGTCTCTCTCTGTGTCTCTGTGTCTCTCTCTGTGTCTCTATAGGTCTCTCCCTCTCTCTAGGTCTCTCTCTGTGTCTGTCTTTCAGCAGAAACGAGCAGTAGGGTTTGCCTGAAGGCAGGGGGGGTCTGTAGGCAAGCTTAGAGTGGAAGCCAGTGGAGTGTGCGGAGGAGTAGAGGGGGGGGGGGGGGGGGTGAGAGAACTTGGGAAGATTGAACACCAGACGTGCTGCAGCGTTCTAGATAAGTGGCAGGGGTTTGATGGCACAAGCAGGGATCTCAGCCAACAGAGAGTTGCAGTGGTCCAGACAGGAGAGGACAAGTGCCTGGTTAAGGACCTGCGCCGCTACCTGTGTCAGAAAAGGTGGTACTCTACGGATGTTGTAGAGCAGTTGTTCCCAACCAGGGGTACTAGGACCCTTAGGGGTACCTGGTCTATCCACAAGGGGCACTTGAGAAGAATCATGAGACCATGGGCCTACTGGTAAAATGTACATGAGGGGGTACTTCAGGGGTATTACGGGCAGAGCAAAACTCAATTGGTGGTACAGTAAGCAAAAGAGGATGAGAACCCCTGGTGTAGAGGATGAGAACCCCTGGTGTAGAGGATGAGAACCCCTGGTGTAGAGGATGAGAACCCCTGGTGTAGAGGATGAGAACCCCTGGTGTAGAGGATGAGAACCCCTGGTGTAGAGGATGAGAACCCCTGGTGTAGAGGATGAGAACCCCTGGTGTAGAGGATGAGAACTCCTGGTGTAGAGGATGAGAGCATGAACCCACAGGAGCGACAGGGTGTTGTCCAGGGTCACGCCAAGGTTCTTTGCACTCAGAGAGGGGGGCACTGTGGACTGGTCAGCCATGGTGGAGAGGTCTGCAGCAGGCAGGCGTGTGTGTGTGTGTGTGTGTGTGTGTGTCTCTCTGTGTCTGTGTCTGTGTGTGTGTGTGTGTGTGTGTGTGTGTGTGTGTGTGTGTGTGTGTGTGTGTGTGTGTGTGTGTGTGTGTGTGTGTGTGTGTGTGTGTGTGTGTGTGTGTGTGTGTGTGTGTGTGTGTGTCTCTCTCTCAAGTGCCCCTACCATTAACAACAACAACAACAACAATATTAATCAGAACAACGGTAGTAGACCAGTGTCAACATGACTGAGAAGACACATGACCTGGTAGTAGACCAGTGTCAACATGACTGAGAAGACACATGACCTGGTAGTAGACCAGTGTCAACATGACTGAGGAGACACATGACCTGGTAGTAGACCAGTGTCAACATGACTGAGAAGACACATGACCTGGTAGTAGACCAGTGTCAACATGACTGAGAAGACACATGACCTGGTAGTAGACCAGTGTCAACATGACTGAGAAGACACATGACCTGGTAGTAGACCAGTGTCAACATGACTGAGAAGACACATGACCTGGTAGTAGACCAGTGTCAACATGACTGAGAAGACACATGACCTGGTAGTAGACCAGTGTCAACATGACTGAGAAGACACATGACCTGGTAGTAGACCAGTGTCAACATGATTGAGAAGACACATGACCTGGTAGTAGACCAGTGTCAACATGACTGAGTAGACACATGACCTGGTAGTAGACCAGTGTCAACATGACAGAGAAGACACATGACCTGGTAGTAGACCAGTGTCAACATGACTGAGAAGACACATGACCTGGTAGTAGACCAGTGTCAACATGACTGAGAAGACACATGACCTGGTAGTAGACCAGTGTCAACATGACTGAGAAGACACATGACCTGGTAGTAGACCAGTGTCAACATGACTGAGAAGACACATGACCTGGTAGACCAGTGTCAACATGACTGAGAAGACACATGACCTGGTAGTAGACCAGTGTCAACATGACTGAGAAGACACATGACCTGGTAGTAGACCAGTGTCAACATGATTGAGAAGACACATGACCTGGTAGTAGACCAGTGTCAACATGACTGAGAAGACACATGACCTGGTAGTAGACCAGTGTCAACATGACTGAGAAGACACATGACCTGGTAGTAGACCAGTGTCAACATGACTGAGAAGACACATGACCTGGTAGTAGACCAGTGTCAACATGACTGAGAAGACACATGACCTGGTAGTAGACCAGTGTCAACATGACTGAGAAGACACATGACCTGGTAGTAGACCAGTGTCAACATGACTGAGAAGACACATGACCTGGTATGAATGACAAAACAAAACAAGATGGGAAATATTATCCACACTTTTCACTGGCTGTCCCTCAGGTTGTGGCAGGAGGACACATATTTGGCTGCCAAAACTGCACATTTTGGCTTTTCACCCAATAAATGTTAGATTTTTTCTTCATCTTTTATAGTTTCAAATTCTTTGTATTGAGTTATAATTTTGGGAAAGAAATATTCTCTTGGGTCTGAGTATTTGTCACAGTGTAATAGGAAATGCAGCTCTGTCCCTACCTCTCCCCTGGAGCAGAGTGAGCACAGCCTGTGTCTCTCTCTCTTTGTGTGTGTCTCTCTCTCTGTGTCTCTCTCTCTTTGTGTGTGTCTCTCTCTCTATGTGTCTGTCTATGTCTCTCTCTCTCTATGTGTCTGTCTATGTCTCTCTCTCTCTATGTGTCTGTCTATGTCTCTCTCTCTCTATGTGTCTGTCTATGTCTCTCTCTCTCTGTGTCTGTCTATGTCTCTCTCTATGTGTCTGTCTATGTCTCTCTCTCTCTATGTGTCTGTCTATGTCTCTGTCTATGTGTCTGTCTATGTGTCTGTCTATGTGTCTGTCTATGTGTCTGTCTATGTGTCTGTCTATGTGTCTGTCTATGTCTCTCTCTCTCTATGTGTCTGTCTATGTCTCTCTCTCTCTATGTGTCTGTCTATGTCTCTCTCTGTCTATGTCTCTCTCTGTCTGTGTCTCTCTCTGTCTGTGTCTCTCTCTGTCTGTGTCTGTCTATGTGTCTGTCTATGTGTCTGTCTATGTGTCTGTCTATGTGTCTGTCTATGTGTCTGTCTATGTGTCTGTCTCTCTCTCTCTCTCTCTGTCTGTCGCTCTCTCTCTGTCTGTCGCTCTCTCTCTGTCTGTCGCTCTCTCTCTGTCTGTCGCTCTCTCTCTGTCTGTCGCTCTCTCTCTGTCTGTCGCTCTCTCTCTGTCTGTCGCTCTCTCTCGGTCTGTCGCTCTCTCTCTGTCTGTCGCGCTCTCTCTGTCTGTCGCGCTCTCTCTGTCTGTCGCTCTCTCTCTGTCTCTCTCTCTGTCTCTCTCTCTGTCTCTCTCTCTGTCTCTCTCTCTGTCTCTCTCTCTCTCTCTCTCTCTCTCTCTCTCTCTCTGTCTCTCTCTCTCTCTCTAGACAGAGATGGTCTTGAGTGATTTGAAGTTAGAGCCACACAGAGCCGGAGGCGGCCATTTTAGTGCTTCACACAGCTGTGTGTCTTTGTTCAGGCAGATGGCGTTAAGCTGAGAGTTAGAAGGTAGTTACAGAGGGAAGGCCAGACGCAGTCCCCAGAGGATGTCTGGGGATGAGGAGAGGACGGAGAAAGACTTCTGAGGAGAATTAATTCATAAATGCACCCCAGTACACTCAACAAACAGCATGGATGCCAAAGAGACACTACTAATACAGCCGTGTCCCTACCTCAGCTATATCCATGGTTCCTACAGCCAGGGTCTTCCCTCATTATGTTCCTACCTCAGCTATATCGATGGTTCCTACCTCAGCCATATCCATGGTTCCTACCTCAGCCATATCCATGGTTCCTACCTCAGCCATATCCATGGTTCCTACCTCAGCCATATCCATGGTTCCTACCTCAGCCATATCCATGGTTCCTACCTCAGCCATATCCATGGTTCCTACCTCAGCCATATCCATGGTTCCTACCTCAGCCATATCCATGGTTCCTACCTCAGCCATATCCATGGTTCCTACCTCAGCCATATCCATGGTTCCTACCTCAGCCATATCCATGGTTCCTACCTCAGCCATATCCATGGTTCCTACCTCAGCCATATCCATGGTTCCTACCTCAGCTATATCCATGGTTCCTACCTCAGCTATATCCATGGTTCCTACAGCCAGGGTCTTCTCTCATTATGTTCCTACCTCAGCTATATCGATGGTTCCTACCTCAGCTATATCAATGGTTCCTACCTCAGCTATATCAATGGTTCCTACCTCAGCCATATCGATGGTTCCTACAGCCAGGGTCTTCTCTCATTATGTTCCTACCTCAACCATATCAATGGTTCCTACCTCAGCCATATCGATGGTTCCTACAGCCAGGGTCTTCCCTCATTATGTTCCTACCTCAACCATATCGATGGTTCCTACAGCCAGGGTCTTCTCTCATTATGTTCCTACCTCAGCCATATCAATGGTTCCTACCTCAGCCATATCGATGGTTTCTACCTCAGCCATATCAATGGTTCCTACCTCAGCCATATCGATGGTTCCTACAGCCAGGGTCTTCTCTCATTATGTTCCTACCTCAGCCATATCAATGGTTCCTACCTCAGCCATATCAATGGTTCCTACCTCAGCCATATCAATGGTTCCTACCTCAGCCATATCGATGGTTCCTACAGCCAGGGTCTTCTCTCATTATGTTCCTACCTCAGCCATATCAATGGTTCCTACCTCAGCCATATCAATGGTTCCTACCTCAGCCATATCAATGGTTCCTACCTCAGCCATATCAATGGTTCCTACCTCAGCCATATCAATGGTTCCTACCTCAGCCATATCAATGGTTCCTACCTCAGCCATATCGATGGTTCCTACAGCCAGGGTCTTCCCTCATTATGTTCCTACCTCAACCATATCGATGGTTCCTACAGCCAGGGTCTTCTCTCATTATGTTCCTACCTCAGCCATATCAATGGTTCCTACCTCAGCCATATCAATGGTTCCTACCTCAGCCATATCAATGGTTCCTACCTCAGCCATATCGATGGTTCCTACAGCCAGGGTCTTCTCTCATTATGTTCCTACCTCAGCCATATCAATGGTTCCTACCTCAGCCATATCGATGGTTCCTACAGCCAGGGTCTTCCCTCATTATGTTCCTACCTCAGCCATATCGATGGTTCCTACAGCCAGGGTCTTCCCTCATTATGTTCCTACCTCAGCCATATCGATGGTTCCTACAGCCAGGGTCTTCCCTCATTGTGTTCCTACCTCAGCCATATCGATGGTTCCTACAGCCAGGGTCTTCCCTCATTATGTTCCTACCTCAACCATATCCATGGTTCCTACAGCCAGGGTCTTCCCTCATTGTGTTCCTACCTCAGCCATATCGATGGTTCCTACAGCCAGGGTCTTCCCTCATTATGTTCCTACCTCAACCATATCCATGGTTCCTACAGCCAGGGTCTTCTCTCATTATGTTCCTACCTCAGCCAGGGTCTTCTCTCATTGTGTTCCTACCTCAACCATATCGATGGTTCCTACAGCCAGGGTCTTCTCTCATTGTGTTCCTACCTCAGCCATATCGATGGTTCCTACCTCAGCTATATCGATGGTTCCTACAGCCAGGGTCTTCTCTCATTGTGTTCCTACCTCAGCCATATCGATGGTTCCTACCTCAGCCATATCCATGGTTCCTACAGCCAGGGTCTTCTCTCATTGTGTTCCTACCTCAGCTATATCGATGGTTCCTACAGCCAGGGTCTTCCCTCATTGTGTTCCTACCTCAGCCATATCCATGGTTCCTACAGCCAGGGTCTTCCCTCATTGTGTTCCTACCTCAGCCATATCCATGGTTCCTACAGCCAGGGTCTTCTCTCATTGTGTTCCTACCTCAGCCATATCAATGGTTCCTACCTCAGCCATATCAATGGTTCCTACCTCAGCCATATCAATGGTTCCTACCTGAGCCATATCAATGGTTCCTACCTCAGCCATATCAATGGTTCCTACCTCAGCCATATCAATGGTTCCTACAGCCAGGGTCTTCCCTCATTATGTTCCTACCTCAGCCATATCCATGGTTCCTACCTCAGCCATATCAATGGTTCCTACCTCAGCCATATCAATGGTTCCTACCTCAGCCATATCAATGGTTCCTACCTCAGCCATATCGATGGTTCCTACAGCCAGGGTCTTCCCTCATTGTGTTCCTACCTCAGCCATATCCATGGTTCCTACCTCAGCCATATCGATGATTCCTACCTCAGCCATATCGATGGTTCCTACAGCCAGGGTCTTCCCTCATTATGTTCCTACCTCAGCCATATCCATGGTTCCTACCTCAGCCATATCGATGGTTCCTACCTCAGCCATATCGATGATTCCTACCTCAGCCATATCGATGATTCCTACCTCAGCCATATCGATGATTCCTACCTCAGCCATATCGATGATTCCTACCTCAGCCATATCGATGGTTCCTACAGCCAGGGTCTTCCCTCATTATGTTCCTACCTCAGCCATATCGATGGTTCCTACCTCAGCTATATCCATGGTTCCTACCTCAGCTATATCCATGGTTCCTACCTCAGCTATATCCATGGTTCCTACAGCCAGGGTCTTCTCTCATTATGTTCCTACCTCAGCTATATCGATGGTTCCTACCTCAGCTATATCAATGGTTCCTACCTCAGCTATATCAATGGTTCCTACCTCAGCTATATCAATGGTTCCTACCTCAGCTATATCCATGGTTCCTACAGCCAGGGTCTTCCCTCATTGTGTTCCTACCTCAGCTATATCCATGGTTCCTACAGCCAGGGTCTTCTCTCATTATGTTCCTACCTCAGCTATATCCATGGTTCCTACAGCCAGGGTCTTCTCTCATTATGTTCCTACCTCAACCATATCAATGGTTCCTACCTCAGCCATATCGATGGTTCCTACAGCCAGGGTCTTCCCTCATTATGTTCCTACCTCAGCCATATCGATGGTTCCTACAGCCAGGGTCTTCCCTCATTATGTTCCTACCTCAACCATATCGATGGTTCCTACAGCCAGGGTCTTCTCTCATTGTGTTCCTACCTCAGCTATATCGATGGTTCCTACAGCCAGGGTCTTCCCTCATTGTGTTCCTACCTCAGCCATATCCATGGTTCCTACAGCCAGGGTCTTCTCTCATTGTGTTCCTACCTCAGCCATATCGATGGTTCCTACCTCAGCCATATCAATGGTTCCTACCTCAGCCATATCAATGGTTCCTACCTCAGCCATATCAATGGTTCCTACCTCAGCCATATCAATGGTTCCTACCTCAGCCATATCAATGGTTCCTACCTCAGCCATATCAATGGTTCCTACCTCAGCCATATCAATGGTTCCTACCTCAGCCATATCAATGGTTCCTACCTCAGCCATATCAATGGTTCCTACCTCAGCCATATCAATGGTTCCTACCTCAGCTATATCAATGGTTCCTACCTCAGCTATATCAATGGTTCCTACCTCAGCCATATCGATGGTTCCTACAGCCAGGGTCTTCCCTCATTATGTTCCTACCTCAACCATATCGATGGTTCCTACAGCCAGGGTCTTCCCTCATTGTGTTCCTACCTCAGCCATATCCATGGTTCCTACCTCAGCCATATCGATGATTCCTACCTCAGCCATATCGATGGTTCCTACAGCCAGGGTCTTCCCTCATTATGTTCCTACCTCAGCCATATCCATGGTTCCTACCTCAGCCATATCCATGGTTCCTACCTCAGCTATATCCATGGTTCCTACCTCAGCTATATCCATGGTTCCTACCTCAGCTATATCCATGGTTCCTACCTCAGCTATATCCATGGTTCCTACCTCAGCTATATCCATGGTTCCTACCTCAGCTATATCCATGGTTCCTACAGCCAGGGTCTTCTCTCATTATGTTCCTACCTCAGCTATATCGATGGTTCCTACCTCAGCTATATCAATGGTTCCTACCTCAGCTATATCAATGGTTCCTACCTCAGCTATATCAATGGTTCCTACCTCAGCTATATCCATGGTTCCTACAGCCAGGGTCTTCCCTCATTGTGTTCCTACCTCAGCTATATCCATGGTTCCTACAGCCAGGGTCTTCTCTCATTATGTTCCTACCTCAACCATATCAATGGTTCCTACCTCAGCCATATCGATGGTTCCTACAGCCAGGGTCTTCCCTCATTATGTTCCTACCTCAGCCATATCGATGGTTCCTACAGCCAGGGTCTTCCCTCATTATGTTCCTACCTCAGCCATATCGATGGTTCCTACAGCCAGGGTCTTCCCTCATTATGTTCCTACCTCAACCATATCGATGGTTCCTACAGCCAGGGTCTTCTCTCATTATGTTCCTACCTCAGCCATATCAATGGTTCCTACCTCAGCCATATCAATGGTTCCTACCTCAGCTATATCGATGGTTCCTACAGCCAGGGTCTTCTCTCATTATGTTCCTACCTCAGCCATATCAATGGTTCCTACCTCAGCCATATCGATGGTTCCTACAGCCAGGGTCTTCCCTCATTATGTTCCTACCTCAGCCATATCGATGGTTCCTACAGCGAAGGTCTTCCCTCATTATGTTCCTACCTCAGCCATATCGATGGTTCCTACAGCCAGGGTCTTCCCTCATTGTGTTCCTACCTCAACCATATCGATGGTTCCTACAGCCAGGGTCTTCCCTCATTATGTTCCTACCTCAGCTATATCGATGGTTCCTACAGCCAGGGTCTTCCCTCATTATGTTCCTACCTCAGCCATATCCATGGTTCCTACCTCAGCCATATCCATGGTTCCTACAGCCAGGGTCTTCTCTCATTATGTTCCTACCTCAGCCAGGGTCTTCTCTCATTGTGTTCCTACCTCAGCCATGTCGATGGTTCCTACAGCCAGGGTCTTCTCTCATTGTGTTCCTACCTCAGCCATATCGATGGTTCCTACCTCAGCTATATCGATGGTTCCTACAGCCAGGGTCTTCTCTCATTGTGTTCCTACCTCAGCTATATCGATGGTTCCTACAGCCAGGGTCTTCCCTCATTGTGTTCCTACCTCAGCCATATCCATGGTTCCTACAGCCAGGGTCTTCCCTCATTGTGTTCCTACCTCAGCCATATCCATGGTTCCTACAGCCAGGGTCTTCCCTCATTGTGTTCCTACCTCAGCCATATCCATGGTTCCTACAGCCAGGGTCTTCTCTCATTGTGTTCCTACCTCAGCCATATCAATGGTTCCTACCTCAGCCATATCAATGGTTCCTACCTCAGCCATATCAATGGTTCCTACCTCAGCCATATCAATGGTTCCTACCTCAGCCATATCAATGGTTCCTACCTCAGCCATATCAATGGTTCCTACAGCCAGGGTCTTCCCTCATTATGTTCCTACCTCAGCCATATCCATGGTTCCTACCTCAGCCATATCAATGGTTCCTACCTCAGCCATATCAATGGTTCCTACCTCAGCCATATCAATGGTTCCTACCTCAGCCATATCGATGGTTCCTACAGCCAGGGTCTTCCCTCATTGTGTTCCTACCTCAGCCATATCCATGGTTCCTACCTCAGCCATATCGATGATTCCTACCTCAGCCATATCGATGGTTCCTACAGCCAGGGTCTTCCCTCATTATGTTCCTACCTCAGCCATATCCATGGTTCCTACCTCAGCCATATCGATGGTTCCTACCTCAGCCATATCGATGATTCCTACCTCAGCCATATCGATGATTCCTACCTCAGCCATATCGATGATTCCTACCTCAGCCATATCGATGATTCCTACCTCAGCCATATCGATGATTCCTACCTCAGCCATATCGATGGTTCCTACAGCCAGGGTCTTCCCTCATTATGTTCCTACCTCAGCCATATCGATGGTTCCTACCTCAGCTATATCCATGGTTCCTACCTCAGCTATATCCATGGTTCCTACCTCAGCTATATCCATGGTTCCTACAGCCAGGGTCTTCTCTCATTATGTTCCTACCTCAGCTATATCGATGGTTCCTACCTCAGCTATATCAATGGTTCCTACCTCAGCTATATCAATGGTTCCTACCTCAGCTATATCAATGGTTCCTACCTCAGCTATATCCATGGTTCCTACAGCCAGGGTCTTCCCTCATTGTGTTCCTACCTCAGCTATATCCATGGTTCCTACAGCCAGGGTCTTCTCTCATTATGTTCCTACCTCAGCTATATCCATGGTTCCTACAGCCAGGGTCTTCTCTCATTATGTTCCTACCTCAACCATATCAATGGTTCCTACCTCAGCCATATCGATGGTTCCTACAGCCAGGGTCTTCCCTCATTATGTTCCTACCTCAGCCATATCGATGGTTCCTACAGCCAGGGTCTTCCCTCATTATGTTCCTACCTCAACCATATCGATGGTTCCTACAGCCAGGGTCTTCTCTCATTGTGTTCCTACCTCAGCTATATCGATGGTTCCTACAGCCAGGGTCTTCCCTCATTGTGTTCCTACCTCAGCCATATCCATGGTTCCTACAGCCAAGGTCTTCTCTCATTGTGTTCCTACCTCAGCCATATCGATGGTTCCTACCTCAGCCATATCAATGGTTCCTACCTCAGCCATATCAATGGTTCCTACCTCAGCCATATCAATGGTTCCTACCTCAGCCATATCAATGGTTCCTACCTCAGCCATATCAATGGTTCCTACCTCAGCCATATCAATGGTTCCTACCTCAGCCATATCAATGGTTCCTACCTCAGCCATATCAATGGTTCCTACCTCAGCCATATCAATGGTTCCTACCTCAGCCATATCAATGGTTCCTACCTCAGCCATATCAATGGTTCCTACCTCAGCCATATCAATGGTTCCTACCTCAGCCATATCAATGGTTCCTACCTCAGCCATATCAATGGTTCCTACCTCAGCTATATCAATGGTTCCTACCTCAGCCATATCGATGGTTCCTACAGCCAGGGTCTTCCCTCATTGTGTTCCTACCTCAGCCATATCCATGGTTCCTACCTCAGCCATATCGATGATTCCTACCTCAGCCATATCGATGGTTCCTACAGCCAGGGTCTTCCCTCATTATGTTCCTACCTCAGCCATATCCATGGTTCCTACCTCAGCCATATCGATGGTTCCTACCTCAGCTATATCCATGGTTCCTACCTCAGCTATATCCATGGTTCCTACCTCAGCTATATCCATGGTTCCTACCTCAGCTTTATCCATGGTTCCTACCTCAGCTATATCCATGGTTCCTACAGCCAGGGTCTTCTCTCATTATGTTCCTACCTCAGCTATATCGATGGTTCCTACCTCAGCTATATCAATGGTTCCTACCTCAGCTATATCAATGGTTCCTACCTCAGCTATATCCATGGTTCCTACAGCCAGGGTCTTCCCTCATTGTGTTCCTACCTCAGCTATATCCATGGTTCCTACAGCCAGGGTCTTCTCTCATTATGTTCCTACCTCAACCATATCAATGGTTCCTACCTCAGCCATATCGATGGTTCCTACAGCCAGGGTCTTCCCTCATTATGTTCCTACCTCAGCCATATCGATGGTTCCTACAGCCAGGGTCTTCCCTCATTATGTTCCTACCTCAGCCATATCGATGGTTCCTACAGCCAGGGTCTTCCCTCATTATATTCCTACCTCAACCATATCGATGGTTCCTACAGCCAGGGTCTTCTCTCATTATGTTCCTACCTCAGCCATATCAATGGTTCCTACCTCAGCCATATCAATGGTTCCTACCTCAGCTATATCGATGGTTCCTACAGCCAGGGTCTTCTCTCATTATGTTCCTACCTCAGCCATATCAATGGTTCCTACCTCAGCCATATCGATGGTTCCTACAGCCAGGGTCTTCCCTCATTATGTTCCTACCTCAGCCATATCGATGGTTCCTACAGCCAAGGTCTTCCCTCATTATGTTCCTACCTCAGCCATATCGATGGTTCCTACAGCCAGGGTCTTCCCTCATTATGTTCCTACCTCAGCCATATCGATGGTTCCTACAGCCAGGGTCTTCCCTCATTATGTTCCTACCTCAGCTATATCGATGGTTCCTACCTCAGCCATATCCATGGTTCCTACCTCAGCCATATCCATGGTTCCTACCTCAGCCATATCCATGGTTCCTACCTCAGCTATATCCATGGTTCCTACCTCAGCTATATCGATGGTTCCTACCTCAGCTATATCGATGGTTCCTACCTCAGCTATATCGATGGTTCCTACCTCAGCTATATCCATGGTTCCTACCTCAGCTATATCCATGGTTCCTACCTCAGCTATATCCATGGTTCCTACCTCAGCTATATCCATGGTTCCTACCTCAGCTATATCCATGGTTCCTACCTCAGCTATATCCATGGTTCCTACCTCAGCTATATCCATGGTTCCTACCTCAGCCATATCGATGGTTCCTACAGCCAGGGTCTTCTCTCATTGTGTTCCTACCTCAGCCATATCGATGGTTCCTACAGCCAGGGTCTTCTCTCATTGTGTTCCTACCTCAGCCATATCGATGGTTCCTACAGCCATGGTCTTCTCTCATTATGTTCCTACCTCAGCCATATCGATGGTTCCTACCTCAGCCATATCGATGGTTCCTACATCCAGGGTCTTCCCTCATTATGTTCCTACCTCAGCCATATCGATGGTTCCTACCTCAGCCATATCGATGGTTCCTACAGCCAGGGTCTTCCCTCATTATGTTCCTACCTCAGCCATATCGATGGTTCCTACCTCAGCCATATCGATGGTTCCTACAGCCAGGGTCTTCCCTCATTATGTTCCTACCTCAGCCATATCGATGGTTCCTACCTCAGCCATATCGATGGTTCCTACAGCCAGGGTCTTCCCTCATTGTGTTCCTACCTCAGCCATATCGATGGTTCCTACCTCAGCCATATCGATGGTTCCTACAGCCAGGGTCTTCCCTCATTATGTTCCTACCTCAGCCATATCGATGGTTCCTACAGCCAGGGTCTTCCCTCATTGTGTTCCTACCTCAGCCATATCGATGGTTCCTACCTCAGCCATATCGATGGTTCCTACCTCAGCCATATCGATGGTTCCTACCTCAGCCATATCGATGGTTCCTACCTCAGCCATATCGATGGTTCCTACCTCAGCCATATCGATGGTTCCTACAGCCAGGGTCTTGTATCCCAGGATAGTCCTGTTCTTGTATCTCTTCCTCCTCTGCAGCAGGATCTGGAGCTTGTTACCCTCTCTCTTCAGGAAGTGAGGGTACTGAGGATGAATGAAAAACAATAAAAATAAAGAGAACAATTAGCCACGTATTTTTGTTTTTTTAACCCTTTTTTCGTGGTCTCCAATTGGTCGTTACAGTCTTTATTTACTGTCTTGTTTCATCGCTGCAACTCCCGTACGGACTCGGGAGAGGTGAAGGTCGAGAGCCGTGCGTCCTCCGAAACACGACCCAGCAAAGCCGCACTGCCTCTTACATTTACATTTACATTACATTTAAGTCATTTAGCAGACGCTCTTATCCAGAGCGACTTACAAATTGGTGCATTCACCTTATGACATCGAGTGGGACAGTCACTTTACAATATAATAGTGAAGACATCAAAACTATGATAAAACACATATGGAATCACGTAGTAACCATAAAAAGTGTTAAACAAATCAATATTCTTTTTCATAATTGAGATTCTTCAAAGTAGCCACCCTTTGCCTTGATGAGAGCTTTGAAACACTCTTGGCATTCTCTCAACCAGCGTCATGAGGAATGCTTTTCCAACAGTCTCGAAGGAGTTCCCTCGTATGCTGAGCACTTGTTGGCTGCTTTTCCTTCACTTTGCAGTCCGACTCATCCCAAACCATCTCAGTTGAGTTGAGGTCGGGTGATTGTGGAGGCCAGGTCATCTGATGCAGAACTCCATCACTCTCCTTCTTGGTCAAATAGCCCTTAAACAGCCTGGAGGTATGTCTTGGGTCATTGTCCTGTTGATAAACAAATGATTGTCCCACAAAGCACAAACCAGATGGAATCAGTCAGACCAAAGGACTGATTTCCACCGGTCTAATGTCCATTGCTCGTGTTTCTTGGCCCAAGCAAGTCTCTTCTACTTACTCATGTCCTTTAGTCGTGGTTTCTCTTGAACAGTTGATGTTGTGTCTGTTACTTGAACTCTGAGAAGCATTTAATTGGGCTGCAATTTCTGATTCTGGTAACTCTAATGAACTTATCCTCTGCAGCAGAGGTAACTCTGGGTCTTCCTTTCCTGTGGCGGTCCTCATGAGAGCCAGTTTCATCATAGCGCTGGATGGTTTTTGCGACTGCACTTGAAGAAACTTTAAATGTTCTTGAAATGTTCATGATTGACTGACCTTCATGTCTTAAAGTAATGATGGACTGTCGTTTCTCTTTGCTCATTTGAACTGTTCTTGCAATAATATGGACTTGGTCTTTAACCAAATAGGGCTGTCTTCTGTATACCACCCCTACCTTTTCACAACACAACTAAAATGCTCAAACTCATTAAGAAGGCAAGAAATTCCACAAATTAACTTTTAACAAGGCACACCTGTTAATTGAAATGCATTCCAGGTGACTACCTCATGAAGCTGGTTGAGAGAATACCAAGAGTGTGCAAAGATGTCATCAAGGTCATGGTCATCAAGGTGGCTACTTTGAGGAATCTAAAATATTGTTTAACAATTTGTTGGTTACTACATGATTCCATATGTTTTATTTCATAGTTTTGATGTCATCACTATTATTCTACAATGTAGAAAACAGTAAAAATAAAGAAAAACCCTTGAATGAGTAGGTGTGTCCAACCTTTTGACTGGCACTGTATATGCAGAAAAGCCAACAGACATGTTTATCTCGAGTGTTTACCTAGAGTGAGAAGGTGAGAGCCAAGTCAGTCTGTCTAGTGTTTACCTGCAGTGAGAAGGTGAGAGCAGTCTGTCTAAGTTTACAGTCTGTCAGTCTGTCTAGTGTTTACCTGCAGTGAGAAGGTGAGAGCCAAGTCAGTCTGTCTAGTGTTTACCTGCAGTGAGAAGGTGAGAGCCAAGTCAGTCTGTCTAGTGTTTACCTGCAGTGAGAAGGTGAGAGCCAAGTCAGTCTGTCTAGTGTTTACCTGCAGTGAGAAGGTGAGAGCCAAGTCAGTCTGTCTAGTGTTTACCTGCAGTGAGAAGGTGAGAGCCAAGTCAGTCTGTCTAGTGTTTACCTGCAGTGAGAAGGTGAGAGTCAGGTCAGTCAGTCTGTCTAGTGTTTACCTGCAGTGAGAAGGTGAGAGCCAAGTCAGTCTGTCTAGTGTTTACCTGCAGTGAGAAGGTGAGAGCCAAGTCAGTCTGTCTAGTGTTTACCTGCAGTGAGAAGGTGAGAGCCAAGTCAGTCTGTCTAGTGTTTACCTGCAGTGAGAAGGTGAGAGCCAAGTCAGTCTGTCTAGTGTTTACCTGCAGTGAGAAGGTGAGAGCCAAGTCAGTCTGTCTAGTGTTTACCTGCAGTGAGAAGGTGAGAGTCAGGTCAGTCAGTCTGTCTAGTGTTTACCTGCAGTGAGAAGGTGAGAGTCAGGTCAGTCAGTCTGTCTAGTGTTTACCTGCAGTGAGAAGGTGAGAGCCAAGTCAGTCTGTCTAGTGTTTACCTGCAGTGAGAAGGTGAGAGCCAAGTCAGTCTCCACTGAGCCACTAGGGGGCAGCACTATCTCATGGGACCTCAGGATCCTCTTGGAACCCTAGGGAAAGGAATCACATCAGACCAGCAGCACTCATTTCCATTATCCAGTCCCTCCTGGATTTGACTGTTTTATGCCGTAATAGTGCAGTGAAAGAACTGTTTTTAATAGCTTAATGTTGCATAGGATTACGTTTTATAAGTCATGTTAAAAAAAAAAAGAAACAAATAAATCTGAACGGTATTATCTCGGCTTGCATTTTAAATTAAGCAATGCTCTACAAAGCTCTAATATTCAACCAGCAGGCACCAGTAGAGGAAGCAGGGGAAAGTGATGCACGGGGGAGAAAACATCAGCCAGGTTGAATAGCATTTGTCTGGCAGGATGTGTGTGACATGCAGTGTACATACAGGATATACAGTATAGTGCATTCAGAAAGAATTCAGACCCCCTGGACTATTTTTCTACATTTTGTTACGTTACAGACTGAATTCTAAAATGGATTCAATTAAATGATTTCCTCAATCATTCAACACTCAATACATCATAATGACATCACAATACCCCATAATGACATCACAATACCCCATAATGACATCGCAATACCCCATAATGACATCGCAATACCCCATAATGACATCGCAATACCCCATAATGACATCGCAATACCCCATAATGACATCGCAATACCTCATAATTGTCACGCCTTGGTCATAGTATTTTGTGTTTTCGTTATATATTTGGTCAGGCCAGGGTGTGACATGGGTTTATTTTGTTGTGTTTCGTATTGGGGTTTTGTAGGCATTGGGATTGCGGCTGAGTAGGGGTGTAAGCATAGGCTTGGTTGCCTGAGGCGGTTCTCAATCAGAGTCAGGTGATTTTCGTTGTCTCTGATTGGGAACCATATTTAGGTAGCCTGGGTTTCACTGTGTATTTTGTGGGTGATTGTTCCTGTCTCTGTGTTAGTTATTCACCAGACAGGCTGTATAGGTTTTCACGTTCCGTTTGTTGTTTTGTATATATATAGTTATTTCATGTATTCGCTATTCTACATTAAAGAACACGAGTAACCACCACGACTCTCCTTCAACAGACGAACGCCATTACAATAATGACATCACTATACCCCATAATGACATCACTATACTCCATAATGACATCACTATACTCCATAATGCCATCACTATACCTCATAATGACAAAGCGACAGGTTTGTAGAAATGTTTGCAAATGTATAAATACATTAAATATTTTAAAAATACCTTATTGACATAAGTATTCAGACCGTTTGCTATGAGACTCAAAATTGAGCTCAGGTGAATCCTGTTTCCATTGATCATCCTTGAGATGTTTCTACAATATGATTGAAGTCCACCTGTGATGAATTCAGAAAGACACACACCTGTCTATATAAAGGTCCCACAGTTGACAGTGAATGTTAGAGCAAAAACCAAGCTATGAGGTCAAAGGAATTGTCCGTAGAGCTCCGAGACAGGATTGTGTCGAGGCACAGATCTGGGGAAGGGTACCAAAACATTTCTGCAGCATTGAAGGTCCCCAAGAACACAGTGGCCTCCATCATTCTTAAATGGAAGAAGTTTGGAACCCAATGGTCACTCTGACAGAGCTCTAGAGTTCCTCTGTGGAGATGGGAGAACCTTCCAGAAGGACAACTATCTCTGCAGCACTCCACCAATCAAGCCTTTATGGTAGACTGGCCAGACAGAAGCCATTCCTTAGTAAAAAGTGCATGACAAACCGCTTGGAATTTTCCAAAATGCACCTTAAAGACTCTCAGACCATGAGAAACAAGATTATCTGGTCTGATGAAACAAAGAATGAATTCTTTGGCCTGAATGCCAAGCGTCACGTCTGGGGGAAACCTGGCACCATCCCAACAGTGAAGCATGGTGGTGGCAACGTCATGCTGTGGGGGGTTGTTTTTCAGCAGCAGGGACTGGGAGACTAGTCAGGATTGAAGGAAAGATGAGCGGAGCAAAGTACAGAGAGATCCTTGATGGGAAACCTGCTCCAGAACCTCAGACTGGGGTGAAGGGTCACACTCCAACGACCCTAAGCACACAGCAAAGACAACGCAGGAGTGGCTTCGGGACAAGAGAACAAACATCTCTGGAGAGTCCTGAAAATAGCTGTGCAGCGACACTCCCCATCCAACCTGACAGAGCTTGAGAGGCTCTGTAGAGAAGAATGGGGAGAAACTCCCCAAATACAGGTGTGCCAAGCTTGTAGCATCATACCCAAGAAGACTCGAGGCTGTAATCGCTGCCAAAGGTGCTTCAACAAAGTACTGAGTAAAGGGTCTGAATACTTATGTAAATATCATATTTCTGTTTATTTATTTTTTTGAAAACATTTCCAAAAACCTGTTTTTACTTTGTCATTATAGGGTATTGTGTATAGATTGATGAGGGGGAAAACAATTTAATCAATTTTAGAATAAGGCTATAAAACGTAAACAAAATGTGGGAAAAGTCAAGGGTTCTGACTACTTTCTGAATGCACTGTATGTGTGAGCTCTGTGTGTAAATGCAGCATTTAAATTGTGTATACAGTATGTGTAGATATTACATCCGCGTGTGTCCCTGTCATACCTCCAGCCATGTGAGGTGTTTCTGAAGGAGAACGCGATGGTCATACCTGGATTTTGACAGCGATGACCACAGAGATGAGCTCCTTGTCCAGCTCCCTCAGGACCACCAACCTCTTCAGAGTCAGACTGCACAACCTGCAAACAGACGATAAGAGACTCAATTACAACTGGTCTCTAACGCACACACAGAGAACCCCCACAAAAAAACGGCAGGCAGACAGACCGGCAGACACTTAAAGAACAACACTGCTAGTACTACCTTTATAATATTACCATGTTTGAGTAAACAGATAATTCACAGTCAAAACACATCCCTGTTAGCCGCCCATAAACATAGAAACCCAAACCTTCAAGTCTATTAGTCTGAAAGTTGTTATTAGTCTGTAAGTTGTTATTAGTCTGTAAATTGTTATTAGTCTGAAAGTCGTTATTAGTCTGAAAGTCGTTATTAGTCTGAAAGTCGTTATTAGTCTGAAAGTTGTTATTAGTCTGAAAGTCGTTATTAGTCTGAAAGTTGTTATTAGTCTGAAAGTTGTTATTAGTCTGAACGTCGTTATTAGTCTGAAAGTCAACACTGAGGGCATAGTGCCTGGTTGTAGGTTGTAACACTGAGGACATGGTGCCTGGTTGTAGGTTGTAACACTGAGGGCATGGTGCCTGGTTGTAACACTGAGGACATGGTGCCTGGTTGTAGGTTGTAACACTGAGGGCATAGTGCCTGGTTGTAACACTGAGGACATGGTGCCTGGTTGTAGGTTGTAACACTGAGGGCATAGTGCCTGGTTGTAACACTGAGGACATGGTGCCTGGTTGTAGGTTGTAACACTGAGGACATGGTGCCTGGTTGTAGGTTGTAACACTGAGGACATGGTGCCTGGTTGTAGGTTGTAACACTGAGAACATGGTGCCTGGTTGTAGGTTGTAACACTGAGGACATGGTGCCTGGTTGTAGGTTGTAACACTGAGGGCATGGTGCCTGGTTGTAGGTTGTAACACTGAGGACATGGTGCCTGGTTGTAGGTTGTAACACTGAGGGCATAGTGCCTGGTTGTAACACTGAGGGCATAGTGCCTGGTTGTAGGTTGTAATACTGAGGACATAGTGCCTGGTTGTAACACTGAGGGCATGGTGCCTGGTTGTAGGTTGTAACGCTGAGGGCATAGTGCCTGGTTGTAGGTTGTAACACTGAGGGCATAGTGCCTGGTTGTAACACTGAGGACATGGTGCCTGGTTGTAGGTTGTAACACTGAGGACATGGTGCCTGGTTGTAGGTTGTAATACTGAGGGCATAGTGCCTGGTTGTAACACTGAGGACATGGTGCCTGGTTGTAGGTTGTAACACTGAGGGCATAGTGCCTGGTTGTAGGTTGTAACACTGAGGGCATAGTGCCTGGTTGTAACACTGAGGGCATAGTGCCTGGTTGTAACGCTGAGGGCATAGTGCCTGGGTGTAGGTTGTAACACTGAGGACATGGTGCCTGGTTGTAGGTTGTAACACTGAGGGCATAGTGCCATATTTTTTGCAGTTTTACTTTAGTGCCTTGTTGCAAACAGGATGCATGTTTCGGAATATTTGTATTCTGGCCAGGCTTCCTTCTTTTCATTCTGTCATTTAGGTTAGTATTGTGGGGTAATTACAATGTTGTTGATCCATCCTCAGTTTCTTCTTATCACAGCCATTAAACTCTGTAGCTGTTTTAAAATCAACATTGGCCTTATGGTGAAATCCCTGAGCGGTTTCCTTCCTCTCCGGCAACTGAGTTAGGAAGAATGCCTGTATCTTTGTAGTGACTGGGTGTACTGATACACCATCCAAAGTGTAATAAATAACTACACCATGCTCAAAGGGCTTTTCGATGTCTGGTTTTAAAAATGTACCCATCTACCAATCGGTGGCCTTCTTTGCGAGGCATTGGAAAACCTCCCTGGTCTTTGTGGTTGAATCTGTGTTTGAAATTCACTGCTCGACTGAGTGACCTTACAGATTATTGCATGTGTGGGGTACAGAGATGAAGAAGTCATTCAAAAATCATGTTAAACACTATTATTTGTTTACTGTAATATAGCATTGTATCTGGTCAAACACCATTTTCCCCCAAACTAAGGGTTGGTCGACTATTTGAAGGGGGCTTTACTATTCTTAGGTAGTGGAAGAGCTTTTGCTTCCCTCCAGGCCTGAGGGCACACACTTTATAGTAGGATTAAATTGAAGACATGGCAAATAGGAGTAGCAATATCGTCCGCAATTATCCTCAGTCATTTTCCATCCAAGTTGTCAGACCCCGGTTGCTCGTCATTGTTGATTGACAACCATAATGTTTTCACCTCTTCCACACTCACTTACAATGCTTGTCTTTCATAATTTGGTCCGATATACTTGGAGGTGTAGTGTCAGCATTTGTTGCTGGCACGCGATGCCTAAATGTGCTAATCTTGCCAATGAAGAAATCATTAAAGTAGTTGGCAATATCAGTTGGTTTTGTAATGAACGAGCCATCTGATTCAATGAATGATGGAGCAGAGTTTGCCTTTTTTCCCCAAAATGCCATTAATAATTTTTTATGTCATTTATCTTTGCTTCATAGTGTAGTTTCTTCTTCTTCTTTTAATTTAGTTTAGTCACATGATTTCTACGTTAGCCAATCGGTTGTGCTGCCAGACTTATTTGCCATTCCTTTTGCCTCATCCCTCTCAACTATATATATATTTTTTAATTCCTCATCAATCCAAAGATTTAACCGTTTTTAACAGTCATTTACTTAATGGGTTCATGTTTATTAGTAACTGGGATGAGCAATTTCATAAATGTGTCAAGTGCAGCGTCTGGTTGCTCCTCATTACACACCACAGACCAGCAGCGTCTGGTTGCTCCTCATTACACACCACAGACCAGCAGCGTCTGGTTGCTCCTCATTACACACCACAGGCCAGCAGCGTCTGGTTGCTCCTCATTACACACCACAGACCAGCAGCGTCTGCTTGCTCCTCATTACACACCACAGACCAGCAGCGTCTGGTTGCTCCTCATTACACACCACAGACCAGCAGCGTCTGGTTGCTCCTCATTACACACCACAGACCAGCAGCGTCTGGTTGCTCCTCATTACACACCACAGACCAGCAGCGTCTGGTTGCTCCTCATTAATAATAATAATAATAATAAATGCCATTTAGCAGACGCTTTTATCCAAAGCGACTTACAGTCATGTGTGCATACATTCTACGTATGGGTGGTCCCGGGGATTGAACCCACTACCCTGGCGTTACAAGCGCCATGCTCTACCAACTGAGCTACAGAAGGCAGTCATTACACACCACAGACCAGCAGCATCTGGTTGCTCCTCATTACACACCACAGACCAGCAGCGTCTGGTTGCTCCTCATTACACACCACAGACCAGCAGCGTCTGGTTGCTCCTCATTACACACCACAGGCCAGCAGCGTCTGGTTGCTCCTCATTACACACCACAGACCAGCAGCGTCTGCTTGCTCCTCATTACACACCACAGACCAGCAGCGTCTGGTTGCTCCTCATTACACACCACAGACCAGCAGCGTCTGGTTGCTCCTCATTACACACCACAGGCCAGCAGCGTCTGGTTGCTCCTCATTACACACCACAGACCAGCAGCGTCTGCTTGCTCCTCATTACACACCACAGACCAGCAGCGTCTGGTTGTTCTCCATTACACACCACAGACCAGCAGCGTCTGGTTGCTCCTCATTACACACCACAGACCAGCAGCGTCTGGTTGCTCCTCATTACACACCACAAACCAGCAGCGTGTGCTTGCTCCTCATTACACACCACAGACCAGCAGCGTCTGGTTGCTCCTCATTACACACCACAGACCAGCAGCGTCTGGTTGCTCCTCATTACACACCACTTACCAACAAATATTATTTACATCAACAACATAGGAATCCCTATAAAACGTATTGTATGACCTCTGATACACTATATTAGGCCCCATGACCTCTTATACACTATATTTAGGCCCCAGGACCTCTTCTACACTATATTGGGCCCCATGATCTCTTATACACTATATTAGGCCCCAGGACCTCTTCTACACTATATTGGGCCCCAGGACCTCTTCTACACTATATTAGGCCCCAGGACCTCTTCTACACTATATTGGGCCCAGCCTTTGGAACGTTGTTTTTTCTAGATATGGCTACTATATGGTGATCACTGCATCCGAGGAATCTGGATACTGCTTTCAAGCACGTCTGCAGCATTAGTAAAGATGTAATCAATACACGTTGATGATTTAATTCCCGTGCTGTCTGTAACTACCCTGGTAGGTTGACAGATATCCTTATCCAGGCTGCAGGCACTGGTTACAGTTTGAAGCTTTTTCTTGAGTGGGCAGCTTGATGAAAGCCAGTCAATATAAAAAAAAAAATCACCCAGAAAATACACCTCTCTGTTGTTATCGAGCATTTCACACATGTTATCCAGATACTGACTGTTAGCACTTGGTGGTCTATAGCAGCTTCCCACAACAATGGGCTTTAGGAGAGACAGAATAACCTGTGTAGCCATATGTGACTTGTTTTTTGGGCAGAAATGCCTTCTGGAACATGTGAACTTTCATGTGCCTTGATAACAAACGTGTATAACCATCTGTAAAAGCACCTAAAATTGTTATATTACGAGCCCAGTTGGTTTAGTCACGGAAAAAGCCAGCAACCTTCCCGCTAGCCATGATTGGCTGAGATAATGAGTGGGCTGGACATGCCGAGAGATGAGTTCGGATTGGTCTGCCATGTGGCACGCTTCTGTCTATAACATGAGCTGGTCGGTATGTCTAGGTAATCCTTTCTAAGGCAGACTTTTATAAAGACATCACGTAGTAGAACTGCATAAGTGTTGCTCTACACTTTCTGGAGGACCGAGTTTTGAAAACAGCGGAATTAGAGTATGACAGCTAAGGAGATGGTGTTTGATTGCAAATACGCAGACAGAGTCGAAAAGAGAACACAGAGAAGGCTGTTGGATAAAATACCTGTCTCCGGATTACATCTTCAAACTAAGGGCAACCATGGCATCCGTGACAGAGAGGGAGAAGCGTTCATCCATGTTTACGGGGTAAGAATCTAGCTAGCTACATTTTCGGATATTACACGTTTCTAATTTAGTCAGAAAGTCGTTTTCATTTCAAGTTAAAGAGTACTGTTAGCTAGCTAGCTGGCTCGCTAGCTAACGTTACGTGTATGATCTGTGCAGTAATATTATTATCTCAGAACCATTTGCATTGCTAAATATAGCCTCATGTTAGCTAGCTAACATTGAACCTGGTTGGCTAGTTACCTGCAGATTCATGCTGTTTAGCTAGCTAGCTAGCTACGTGTCTAAACACAAGACTCTGCTATGCAAGTAACTGCAACAACATTATGATGTCACTGCAACAACATTATGATGCAACAACATTATGATGTCAACAACATTATGATGTCACGGCAACAACATTATGATGTCACGGCAACAACTGCCGATAGACGTAATTTCAGAGCACTCTCGTCTGAGCGTGCCAGAGCACAGAATAACTGACGGATTTACGAACACTCAACACCCGTTGAATATGGCCGGTGTCAGTAAACGTTGGCCCCAAAAAAAGGCGTAATTAAATTGTTGCCAGCAGCACAGTCACATTCACCAACACTCTGGATAACATGAAAACAGCCTCTCAAAAGAGAGTTTACAAGTTCATCCAACTTTGAAAGCAGAATGACTTTCCCCATTGTTGTTACACCTATTGATCTGCAATAAACCACGTAGCCAGTTGTTAAGAGAGAGACTCCTGCTAAAGAGTTCAATGATTCATAGAAAGGCACAGAGACAGATATGATGGCTCTTTTATTAGTGTCTAGCAGATAGTCAATCAGCTCTTTAAAAATGCAGTTTCAACCGTTCAGAGCTTCCCTTCATATGGTCATTTAAAACCCACATGGACTAGGATAGAATCGATGTCCTGATGTTGTCCGTTCGGGAGCAGCTTAATGTCATTTACTCCAGCTCTGTGATAGAACAATGAAAGGGGTTGAAAACTTATTGACTCAAGACATCTGTTTTTTAAATTTTGTATTAAATTTTGCAAACATTTTCAAAAAACAGAATTCCACTTTGACATTATGGGGTGATTGAGTGTCAACCAGTGAAGAAAAAACAAAAAAAGTCGATTTAAAATCAATTGTAAATTCGGGCTGTAACACACCAAAATGTGGAAAAGGTCAAGGGGCGTGACAACTTTCTGAAAGAACTGTGCGTATAATATCCTTCTAGCAGTTATGATTATACTCTAAACTTTGTTTTATTTTGAAGTACAGTACACATAGGTAGGGGGAGATTTTTTCTCTCATTTTGTCTGTCATAGTTGAAGTGTACCTATGATGAAAATTACAGGCCTCTCTCATCTTTTTAAGTGGGAGAACTTGCACAATTGGTGGCTGATTAAATACTTTTTTGCCCCACGGTATATACTGTACTCGATACCATCTACTGCATCTTGCCTATGCCATTCTGTGCCATCACTCATTCATATATTTTTATGTACATATTCTTTATCCCTTTACACTTGTGTGTGTAAGGTAGTAGTTTTGGAATTGTTAGGTTAGATTACTCGTTGGTTATTACTGCATTGTCGGAACTAGAAGCACAAGCATTTCACATTTCACAGCATTTCACACACTCGCATTAACATCTGCTAACCATGTGTATGTGACAAATAACATTTGATTTGATTTGATATAGAGGCTCCTGCCCTATACTATCTACATAGATATGGAATCACTGGCCACTTTAATAATGTTTACATACTGCTTTACTCATTTCATATGTATATACGGTATTCTATTCTACTGTATTCTATTCTACTGTATTCTAGTCTACTGTATTCTATTCTACTGTATTCTATTCTACTGTATTCTAATCAATGCCACTCCAACATTGCTCATCCTAATATTTACATATTTCTTAACTCCATTATCTTGCTTTTAGATGTGTCTATTGTTGTGAATTGTTAGATGTTACTGCACTGTTGGAGCTAGAAACACAAGCATTGTTAGATATTACTGTACTGTTGGAGCTAGAAACACAAGCATTGTTAGATATTACTGTACTGTTGGAGCTAGAAACACAAGCATTGTTAGATACTACTGCACTGTTGGAGCTAGAAACACAAGCATTGTTAGATATTACTGTACTGTTGGAGCTAGAAACACAAGCATTGTTAGATATTACTGCACTGTTGGAGCTAGAAACACAAGCATTGTTAGATACTACTGCACTGTTGGAGCTAGAAACACAACCATTTAGTTAGATACTACTGCACTGTTTGAGCTAGAAACACAAGCATTGTTAGATATTACTGTACTGTTGGAGCTAGAAACACAAGCATTTCACTACACCCGCAATAACATCTGCTAACCATGTGTATGTGACCAATAAAATGTGACTTGATTTATAACATATCCAGAATGTATTAGTTTGACTCGCCAAATAAAAACAATAAAAAGCAATATCATTTATATTGGCAAAAACTACTGCTCCAGAAAGACATTATGAACAGGCTTTTTCTGAGAGAGAGATGTGGGCTGGGGGGGGGGGCTGTCTGTCAGGGGACAGTAATATGAGAGATCCTGAGAGCTGTGGACTAAGGGGGTGGGGGGGGCTGTCTGTCAGAGGACAGTAATATGAGAGATCCTGAGAGCTGTGGACTAAGGGGGGGGCTGTCTGTCAGGGGACAGTAATAGGAGAGATCCTGAGAGCTGTGGACTAAGGGGGGGGCTGTCTGTCTGTCAGAGGACAGTAAACAGTAATGAGAGATCCTGAGAGCTGTGGACTAAGGGGGGGGGGGCTGTCTGTCAGAGGACAGTAATAGGAGAGATCCTGAGAGCTGTGGACTAATGTGACTAATAAAAATAGATTTTTGAAACTGTCATTTAACTGGGATTGATGTTGATTCCTAAAATAACCGATGGAGGACAGGTTCCTAGAATAACCGGTGGAGGACAGGTTCCTAGAATAACCGGTGGAGGACAGGTTCCTAGAATAACCGGTGGAGGACAGGACACCAATATATACAACCACATTGAAAAAACTGGAAATAGGTCTAAAAGACACATTACAGGAAGACATTTTGATTTAATTTATTTATACTTTTACTTCACCAAGTCCGTTATGAAAAAATTTAAGTCTTGAAATGCCACTGCAATAAAAAATAAAAATAAAATATTTTACAAACAGAAGGAAAAAAAGCTTAGACTTTAGACAACAGCCTGAAGTACCGAGGTAATAAAGTAGTTGGCTGATATAACTTATTTTATTTAGCCCTTTTTCGTGGTCTCCAATTGTTGTAGGAGCTACGATCTTGTCTCATTGCTACAACTCCCGTACGGGCTCGGGAGAGACGAAGGTTGAAAGTCATGCGTCCTCCGATACACAACCCAACCAAGCCGCACTGCTTCTTAACACAGCGCGCATCCAACCCAGAAGCCAGTCGCACCAATGTGTTGGAGGAAACACTGTGCACCTGGCAACCTTGGTTAGCGCGCACTGTGCCCGGCCCGCCACAGGAGGCGCTGGTGCACGATGAGACAAGGATATCCCTACCGACCAAGCCCTCCCTAACCCGGACGACGCTTGGCCAATTGTACGTCGCCCCACGGACCTCCCGGTCGCGGCCGGTTACGCCAGAGCCTGGGCATGAACCCAGAGTCTCTGGTGGCACAGCGCCCTGGCTGATATAACTTTAACCAACCAATTCAGTTAAGAACAAATTCTTATTTTCAATGACGGCCTAGGAACAGTGGGTTAGCTGCCTGTTCAGGGGCAGAACAACAGATTTGTACCTGGTCAGCTCGGGGGTTTGAACTTCCAACCTTCCAGTTACTAGTCCAACACTCTAACCACTAGGCTACCCTGCCTCCTCTACACTCTAACCACTAGGCTACCCTGCCACCTCTACACTCTAACCACTAGGCTACCCTGCCACCTCTACACTCTAACCACTAGGCTACCCTGCCACCTCTACACTCTAACCACTAGGCTACCCTGCCACCTCTACACTCTAACCACTAGGCTACCCTGCCACCTCTACACTCTAACCACTAGGCTACCCTGCCACCTCTACACTCTAACCACTAGGCTACCCTGCCACCTCTACACTCTAACCACTAGGCTACCCTGCCACCTCTACACTCTAACCACTAGGCTACCCTGCCACCTCTACACTCTAACCACTAGGCTACCCTGCCACCTCTACACTCTAACCACTAGGCTACCCTGCCACCTCTACACTCTAACCACTAGGCTACCCTGCCACCTCTACACTCTAACCACTAGGCTACCCTGCCACCTCTACACTCTAACCACTAGGCTACCCTGCCACCTCTACACTCTAACCACTAGGCTACCCTACCTCCTCTACACTCTAACCACTAGGCTACCCTGCCTCCTCTACACTCTAACCACTAGGCTACCCTGCCTCCTCTACACTCTAACCACTAGGCTACCCTGCCTCCTCTACACTCTAACCACTAGGCTACCCTGCCTCCTCTACACTCTAACCACTAGGCTACCCTGCCTCCTCTACACTCTAACCACTAGGCTACCCTGCCTCCTCTACACTCTAACCACTAGGCTACCCTGCCTCCTCTACACTCTAACCACTAGGCTACCCTGCCTCCTCTACACTCTAACCACTAGGCTACCCTGCCTCCTCTACACTCTAACCACTAGGCTACCCTACCTCCTCTACACCCTAACCACTAGGCTACCCTGCCTCCTCTACACTAACCACTAGGCTACCCTGCCTCCTCTACACTCTAACCACTAGGCTACCCTGCCTCCTCTACACTCTAACCACTAGGTTACCCTGCCGCCCCGAGGTTGAGTGACAGCCTATAACAGCAACAGAGGAGGCTCAGTAAGCAAATCAGCCGTTGTGAAATAGAAAACCTTGGAGGATGTGTGTGTGTGTGTGTGTGTGTGTGTGTGTGTGTGTGTGTGTGTGTGTGTGTGTGTGTGTGTGTGTGTGTGTGTGTGTGTGTGTGTGTGTGTGTGTGTGTGTGTGTGTGTGTGTGTGTGTGTGTGTGTGTGTGTGTGTGTGTGTGTGTGTGAAATAGAAAACCTTGGAGGATGTGTGTGTTTTTGGTTCTACTATCCGTGTTGGGGATCAGAAGTCCAGACCTCACAATGACAGTAAAAATAAGGACAATTCAGACAAGTGGGGACATTTCGCTGGTCCCCCCACACGGAAAAATGCTATTTTAGGCTAAGGGGTTAGGTTCAAGGTTAGGGGTCAGGTTTAGGAGTTTGGTTTAGGAGCTCGGGTTAGGTGTTTGGGGTCAGGGGTTAGGGAAATTAGTATTTTGAATGGTTATCAATTGTTTGGTCCTCCCAAGGATACTAAAACAAACGTACGTGTGTGTGTGTGTGTGTGTGTGTGTGTGTGTGTGTGTGTGTGTGTGTGTGTGTGTGTGTGTGTGTGTGTGTGTGTGTGTGTGTGTGTGTGTGTGTGTGTGTGTGTGTGTGTGTGTGTGTGTGTGTGTGTGTGTGTGTGTGTGTGTGTGTGTGTGTGTGTGTGTGTGTTGAGCAGTGTAGAGTTTAAGACAATGTGAGCCTATCTTGGGGAGTTTGTCTATTGCACCTTGCTGAAGTTCTTGAGGCCGTGTTGGGCTGTGTTGGGCTGTGTAGGGCTGTGTTGGGCTGTGTTGGGCTGTGTAGGGCTGTGTTGGGCTGTGTTGGGCTGTGTTGGGCTGTGTAGGGCTGTGTTGGGCTGTGTTGGGCTGTGTTGGGCTGTGTTGGGCTGTGTTGGGGGGAAAAGACTTTGTTTGCGTACCTAATGGGACCCCATTCCCGATATAGTGCATTACTTTTCACCATGGTTGATAGTGATATTTTGGGACGATAATATAGCGATCCAAGTATAAGATTTGTAAAACAAAACAAAACAAAAATATTATTGGCAGGTAGTGTTAGATAGCGCTAGTTGGCTGCAACTTGTGCCAAAACTCTGGTGGTTTTAATCCTATAAATTATTATTATAAATTAAATTCTCCATCTTCTTTTTAAAATACTGAGACATTTGGAATACATACAAATGGGGCCCTGGGCAAAATAGTGCACTATATAGGTGACGAGGTTCTATTTGGAACACACCTTAATGTTAGTCCACTGGATGTCATAAGGTGAATGCACCAATTTGTAAGTCGCTCTGGATAAGAGCGTCTGCTAAATGACTTAAATGTAAATGTTAGTGTTGAGAAAGACATCTATTCATCTGTCACACACACACACACACACACACACACACACACACACACACACACACACACACACACACACACACACACACACACACACACACACACACACACACACACACACTGGGCTTAGTTCTTATATCTAACTGTTTCTTATTCATAAACCGGTCCCCGACACGGTTGCATGCCAATCACAAACCTACGACACCATTTATCCCAGTTATGAAACAAGCTGATTAGGCAAAATTCTCAAAATGTCCAAGTGTTCCAGAAATCCCAATCGGAAGATTCCTGGGATTAGTAGGGAATAAACAGGCCATCTGGGATTAGTAAGGAATAAACAGGCCATCTGGGATTAGTAAGGAATAAACAGGCCATCTGGGATTAGTAAGGAATAAACAGGCCATCTGGGATTAGTAAGGAATAAACAGGCCATCTGGGATTAGTAAGGAATAAACAGGCCATCTGGGATTAGTAAGGAATAAACAGGCCATCTGGGATTAGTAAGGAATAAACAGGCCATCTGGGATTAGTAAGGAATAAACAGGCCATCTGGGATTAGTAAGGAATAAACAGGCCATCTGGGATTAGTAAGGAATAAACAGGCCATCTGGGATTAGTAAGGAATAAACAGGCCATCTGGGATTAGTAAGGAATAAACAGGCCATCTGGGATTAGTAAGGAATAAACAGGCCATCTGGGATTAGTAAGGAATAAACAGGCCATCTGGGATTAGTAAGGAATAAACAGGCCATCTGGGATTAGTAAGGAATAAACAGGCCATCTGGGATTAGTAAGGAATAAACAGGCCATCTGGGATTAGTAAGGAATAAACAGGCCATCTGGGATTAGTAAGGAATAAACAGGCCATCTGGGATTAGTAAGGAATAAACAGGCCATCTGGGATTAGTAAGGAATAAACAGGCCATCTGGGATTAGTAAGGAATAAACAGGCCATCTGGGATTAGTAAGGAATAAACAGGCCATCTGGGATTAGTAAGGAATAAACAGGCCATCTGGGATTAGTAAGGAATAAACAGGCCATCTGGGATTAGTAAGGAATAAACAGGCCATCTGGGATTAGTAAGGAATAAACAGGCCATCTGGGATTAGTAAGGAATAAACAGGCCATCTGGGATTAGTAAGGAATAAACAGGCCATCTGGGATTAGTAAGGAATAAACAGGCCATCTGGGATTAGTAAGGAAGTCGTTTCGCACAATTAGAACGGGTCTCTATTTTTGCGTTTTATCGTCACACAAAACAATAGAAATGGTTGTTGTTATTGATTGAAGATATGGACAATCCTACTAGCATACAGTCACTGTTCTGCCTATCCTGTCCACTCTGCTCGCTTCTGGTGAGCTTTGGCTTAAAGGTGATTCTTGGTACTGCCGGTGTCGCACCGGTCTGTATAACCACCCGTTAGGGTACCGGTCTGTATAACCACCCGTTAGGGTACCGGTCTGTATAACCACCCGTTAGGGTACCGGTCTGTATAACCACCCGTTAGGGTACCGGTCTGTATAACCACCCGTTAGGGTACCGGTCTGTATATCCTCCCGTTAGGGTACCGGTCTGTATATCCTCCCGTTAGGGTACCGGTCTGTATATCCTCCCGTTAGGGTACCGGTCTGTATATCCTCCCGTTAGGGTACCGGTCTGTATATCCTCCCGTTAGGGTACCGGTCTGTATATCCTCCCGTTAGGGTACCGGTCTGTATATCCTCCCGTTAGGGTACCGGTCTGTATATCCTCCCGTTAGGGCACCGGTCTGTATATCCTCCCGTTAGGGCACCGGTCTGTATATCCTCCCGTTAGGGCACCGGTCTGTATATCCTCCCGTTAGGGTACCGGTCTGTATATCCTCCCGTTAGGGTACCGGTCTGTATAACCTCCCGTTAGGGTACCGGTCTGTATATCCTCCCGTTACGGTACCGGTCTGTATAACCTCCCGTTACGGTACCGGTCTGTATAACCTCCCGTTACGGTACCGGTCTGTATAACCTCCCGTTACGGTACCGGTCTGTATAACCTCCCGTTACAGTACCGGTTTGTATAACCTCCCGTTACAGTACCGGTTTGTATAACCTCCCGTTACAGTACCGGTCTGTATAACCTCCCGTTACAGTACCGGTTTGTATAACCTTAACATCCACATGTGTCTATTGCTGTGATATATTAATGGTTGGGTGACTTTCATGAAGCAACAATTTTATACATGCCTTCGATTGCATTAGCCTACTTTATCCACAAATTGTCATGATTCAGAGTGATCAATTAACACAGAATATTTTATTTCATGACTTTTATGACGATAGATAAACATGTCTAGGTTAGTTGACTTTCTTTGAAGCAGCCATTTGATCCCTAATTCATTGAATGTTGGGAATTATTATTGTAATGTTTCAATATTTTATATAGGCTACTAAGGTCAGCCAATCATACTCCAGGAGAGCCTTAAAGGGGCAGAGTTGTATTTTTGAGACAGGCCTGACGATGCAAAGAAACCAATAGACAGAGTGCAGCCTCCATTTGTGTCAGATTTCCTATGGTAATAATGATAACAATGCATTATAATATTAAGTGACTTGAGCTTTCGGGCAAAAAAATAATAATTAAATCAGTTCTACTTGACTAAAAAAAAGTGAATGTCATCTCATCCAATGTCATTTCAGGTTTCATGTTTTCCCTCTCAGCAAGGCCTATAAGTAAAATGCTAAATTAAATATTCTCTGAGCCAAACACAAATGTGATCCTCTTATTAAATGAACAATACCTGGGTTGACCCCCCTCCCTCCCCACCACACACACTCCAGTAGAGTAAGTGACTACTAATCTACACTAAACCAGAGACCATGGAACCCTCAGAGTGGTCAGAATGCTGCTCAGAATGCTCAGAGCTGGAACCCTCAGAATGTTTAGAATGCTGCTCAGAATGCTCAGAGCTGGAACCCTCAGAATGTTTAGAATGCTGCTCAGAATGCTCAGAGCTGGAACCCTCAGAATGTTTAGAATGCTGCTCAGAATGCTCAGAGCTGGGACCCTCAGAATGTTTAGAATGCTGCTCAGAATGCTCAGAGCTGGAACCCTCAGAATGTTTAGAATGCTGCTCAGAATGCTCAGAGCTGGAACCCTCAGAATGTTTAGAATGCTGCTCAGAATGCTCAGAGCTGGAACCCTCAGAATGTTTAGAATGCTGCTCAGAATGCTCAGAGCTGGAACCCTCAGAATGTTTAGAATGCTGCTCAGAATGCTCAGAGCTGGAACCCTCAGAATGTTTAGAATGCTGCTCAGAATGCTCAGAGCTGGAACCCTCAGAATGTTTAGAATGCTGCTCAGAATGCTCAGAGCTGGGACCCTCAGAATGTTTAGAATGCTGCTCAGAATGCTCAGAGCTGGTGTTTAGAAGCTGATCAGAATGCTCAGAGCTGGTGTTTAGAAGCTGATCAGAATGCTCAGAGCTGGGACCCTCAGAATGTTTAGAATGCTGCTCAGAATGCTCAGAGCTGGGACCCTCAGAATGTTTAGAATGCTGCTCAGAATGCTCAGAGCTGGTGTTTAGAAGCTGATCAGAATGCTCAGAGCTGGAACCCTCAGAATGTTTAGAATGCTGCTCAGAATGCTCAGAGCTGGGACCCTCAGAATGTTTAGAATGCTGCTCAGAATGCTCAGAGCTGGTGTTTAGAAGCTGATCAGAATGCTCAGAGCTGGTGTTTAGAAGCTGATCAGAATGCTCAGAGCTGGGACCCTCAGAATGTTTAGAATGCTGCTCAGAATGCTCAGAGCTGGGACCCTCAGAATGTTTAGAATGCTGTTCAGAATGCTCAGAGCTGGGACCCTCAGAATGTTTAGAATGCTGCTCAGAATGCTCAGAGCTGGGACCCTCAGAATGTTTAGAATGCTGTTCAGAGAGGTAGAGTGCTGTGGGGCCTGTTCCCTATACAGTGCACTACAATAGACCAGGGCCCTATTCCCTATATAATGCACTACATTAGACCATAGCCCTATTCCCTATATAGTGCACTACTTTAGACCAGAGCCCTATTCCTTATGTAGTGCACTACATTAGACCAGTGCCCTATTCTCTATATAGTGCACAACATTAGACCAGAGCCCTATTCCCTATATAGTGCACTACATTAGACCAGAGCCCTATAGCACCCTATTCCCTACGTAGTGCACTACATTAGACCAGGGCCCTATAGAACCCTATTCCCTATATAGTGCACTACATTAGACCAGAGCCTTATTCCCTATGTAGTGCACTACATTAGACCAGAGCCCTATTCCCTATATAGTGCACTACTTTAGACCAGAGCCCTATTCCCTATATAGTGCACTACATTAGACCATAGCCCTATTCCCTATTTAGTGCACTACATTAGACCAGAGCCCTATTCCCTATATAGTGCACTACATTAGACCAGAGCCCTATTCCCTATATAGTGCACTACATTAGACCAGAGCCCTATTCCCTATGTAGTGCACTACATTAGACCAGAGCCCTATTCCCTATATAGTGCACTACATTAGACCAGAGCCCTATTCCCTATATAGTGCACTACATTAGACCAGAGCCCTATTCCCTATATAGTTCACTACATTAGACCAGAGCCCTATTCTCTATATAGTGCACAACATTAGACCAGAGCCCTATTCCCTATATAGTGCACTACATTAGACCAGTGTGACTTCCGGCGCCGACAGAGATGGCCGCCTCGCTTCGCGTTCCTAGGAAACTATGCAGTTTTTTGTTTTTTTACGTGTTATTTCTTACATTAGTACCCCAGGTCATCTTAGGTTTCATTACATACAGTCGAGAAGAACTACTGAATATAAGATCAGCGTCAACTCACCATCAGTACGACCAAGAATATGTTTTCCGCGACGCGGATCCTGTGTTCTGCCTTACAAACAGGACAACGGAATGGATCGCATGCAGCGACCCAAAAAAAACGACTCCGAAAAAGAGGGAAACGTAGCGGTCTTCTGGTCAGACTCCGGAAAAGGGCACATCGCGCACCACTTCCCAGTATTCTTCTTGCCAATGTCCAGTCTCTCGACAACAAGGTTGATGAAATCCAAGCAAGGGTGGCATTCCAGAGGGACATCAGAGACTGTAACGTTCTCTGCTTCACGGAAACATGGCTTACGGGGAAGACGCTATCCGATGCGGTGCAGCCAACGGGTTTCTCCACGCATCGCGCCGACAGAAACAAACATCTTTCTGGTAAGAAGAGTGGCGGGGGCGTATGCCTTATGGCTTATGGCTTTACTAGATGCTGTTTTTCCACTAACCTCATTGCAACTCCCCTCCAAGTCTCCGACCACTACCTTGTATCCTTTTCCCTCTCGCTCTCATCCAACACTTCCCACACTGCCCCTACTCGGATGGTATCGCGCCGTCCCAACCTTCGCTCTCTCTCCCCCGCTACTCTCTCCTCTTCCATCCTATCATCTCTTCCCTCTGCTCAAACCTTCTCCAACCTATCTCCTGATTCTGCCTCCTCAACCCTCCTCTCCTCCCTTTCTGCATCCTTTGACTCTCTATGTCCCCTATCTTCCAGGCCGGCTCGGTCCTCCCCTCCCGCTCCGTGGCTTGACGACTCATTGCGAGCTCACAGAACAGGGCTCCGGGCAGCCGAGCGGAAATGGAGGAAAACTTCGCCTCCCTGCGGACCTGGCATCCTTTCACTCCCTCCTCTCTACATTTTCCTCCTCTGTCTCTGCTGCTAAAGCCACTTTCTACCACTCTAAATTCCAAGCATCTGCCTCTAACCCTAAGAAGCTCTTTGCCACCTTCTCCTCCCTCCTGAATCCCCCCTCCTCCCTCTCTGCAGATGACTTCGTCAACCATTTTGAAAAGAAGGTCGACGACATCCGATCCTCGTTTGCTAAGTCAAACGACACCGCTGGTTCTGCTCACAGTGCCCTACCCTGTGCTCTGACCTCTTTCTCCCCTCTCTCTCCAGATGAAATCTCGCGTCTTGTGACGGCCGGCCGCCCAACAACCTGCCCGCTTGACCCTATCCCCTCCTCTCTTCTCCAGACCATTTCCGGAGACCTTCTCCCTTACCTCACCTCGCTCATCAACTTATCCCTGACCGCTGGCTACGTCCCTTCCGTCTTCAAGAGAGCGAGAGTTGCACCCCTTCTGAAAAAACCTACACTCGATCCCTCCGATGTCAACAACTACCGACCAGTATCCCTTCTTTCTTTTCTCTCCAAAACTCTTGAACGTGCCGTCCTTGGTCAGCTCTCCCGCTATCTCTCTCAGAATGACCTTCTTGATCCAAATCAGTCAGGTTTCAAGACTAGTCATTCAACTGAGACTGCTCTTCTCTGTATCACGGAGGCGCTCCGCACCGCTAAAGCTAACTCTCTCTCCTCTGCTCTCATCCTTCTAGACCTATCGGCTGCCTTCGATACTGTGAACCATCAGATCCTCCTCTCCACCCTCTCCGAGTTGGGCATCTCCGGCGTGGCCCACGCTTGGATTGCGTCCTACCTGACAGGTCGCTCCTACCAGGTGGCGTGGCGAGAATCTGTCTCCTCACCATGCGCTCTCACCACTGGTGTCCCCCAGGGCTCTGTTCTAGGCCCTCTCCTATTCTCGCTATACACCAAGTCACTTGGCTCTGTCATAACCTCACATGGTCTCTCCTATCATTGCTATGCAGACGACACACAATTAATCTTCTCCTTTCCCCCTTCTGATGACCAGGTGGCGAATCGCATCTCTGCATGTCTGGCAGACATATCAGTGTGGATGACGGATCACCACCTCAAGCTGAACTTCGGCAAGACGGAGCTGCTCTTACTCCCGGGGAAGGACTGCCCGTTCCATGATCTCGCCATCACGGTTGACAACTCCATTGTGTCCTCCTCCCAGAGCGCTAAGAACCTTGGCGTGATCCTGGACAACACCCTGTCGTTCTCAACTAACATCAAGGCGGTGGCCCGTTCCTGTAGGTTCATGCACTACAACATCCGCAGAGTACGACCCTGCCTCACACAGGAAGCGGCGCAGGTCCTAATCCAGGCACTTGTCATCTCCCGTCTGGATTACTGCAACTCGCTGTTGGCTGGGCTCCCTGCCTGTGCCATTAAACCCCTACAACTCATCCAGAACGCCGCAGCCCGTCTAGTGTTCAACCTTCACAAGTTCTCTCACGTCACCCCGCTCCTCCGCTCTCTCCACTGGCTTCCAGTTGAAGCTCGCATCCGCTACAAGACCATGGTGCTTGCCTACGGAGCTGTGAGGGGAACGGCACCTCAGTACCTCCAGGCTCTGATCAGGCCCTACACCCAAATAAGGGCACTGCGTTCATCCACCTCTGGCCTGCTCGCCTCCCTACCACTGAGGAAGTACAGTTCCCGCTCAGCCCAGTCAAAACTGTTCGCTGCTCTGGCTCCCCAATGGTGGAACAAACTCCCTCACGACGCCAGGACAGCGGAGTCAATCACCACCTTCCGGAGACACCTGAAACCCCACCTCTTTAAGAAATACCTAGGATAGGATAAAGTAATCCTTCTCCCCCCCCCCCCCCTTAAAATATGTAGATGCACTATTGTAAAGTGGCTGTTCCACTGGATGTCATAAGGTGAATGCACCAATTTGTAAGTCGCTCTGGATAAGAGCGTCTGCTAAATGACTTAAATGTAATGTAATGTAATGCTAATGGGACATGGTGTGATGAAAGAAACATACAGGAACTCAAATCCTTCTGTTCACCTGATTTAGAATTCCTCACAATCAAATGTAGACCGCATTATCTTCCAAGAGAATTCTCTTCGATTATTATCACAGCCGTATATATCCCCCCCCAAGCAGACACATCGATGGCTCTGAACGAACTTTATTTAATTCTTTGCAAACTGGAAACCATTTATCCGGAGGCTGCATTCATTGTAGCTGGGGATTTTAACAAAGCTAATCTGAAAACAAGACTCCCTAAATTTTATCAGCATATCGATTGCGCAAACAGGGGTGGAAAAACCTTGGATCATTGTTACTCTAACTTCCGCGACGCATATAAGGCCCTGCCCCGCCCCCCTTTCAGAAAAGCTGATCACGACTCCATTTTGTTGATCCCTGCCTACAGGCAGAAACTAAAACAAGAGGCTCCCACGCTGAGGTCTGTCCAACGCTGGTCCGACCAAGCTGATTCCACACTCCAAGACTGCTTCCATCATGTGGACTGGGATATGTTTCGTATTGCATCAGTTAACAATATTGACGAATACGCTGATTCGGTGTGCGAGTTCATTAGAACGTGCGTTGAAGATGTCGTTCCCATAGCAACGATAAAAACATTCCCTAACCAGAAACCGTGGATTGATGGCAGCATTCGCGTGAAACTGAAAGCGTGAACCACTGCTTTTAATCAGGGCAAGGTGTCTGGCAACATGACCGAATACAAACAGTGCAGCTATTCCCTCCGCAAGGCTATCAAACAAGCTAAGCGTCAGTACAGAGACAAAGTAGAATCTCAATTCAACGGCTCAGACACAAGAGGCATGTGGCAGGGTCTACAGTCAATCACGGACTACAAGAAGAAACCCAGCCCAGTCACGGACCAGGATGTCTTGCTCCCAGGCAGACTAAATCACTTTTTTGCCCGCTTTGAGGACAATACAGTGCCACTGACACGGCCTGCAACGAAAACATGCGGTCTCTCCTTCACTGCAGCCGAGGTGAGTAAGACATTTAAACGTGTTAACCCTCGCAAGGCTGCAGGCCCAGACGGCATCCCCAGCTGCGCCCTCAGAGCATGCGCAGACCAGCTAGCCGGTGTGTTTACGGACATATTCAATCAATCCCTATACCAGTCTGCTGTTCCCAGATGCTTCAAGAGGGCCACCATTGTTCCTGTTCCCAAAAAAGCTAAGGTAACTGAGCTAAACGACTACCGCCCCGTAGCACTCACTTCCGTCATCATGAAGTGCTTTGAGAGACTAGTCAAGGACCATATCACCTCCACCCTACCTGACACCCTAGACCCACTCCAATTTGCTTACCGCCCAAATAGGACCACAGACGATGCAATCTCAGCCACACTGCACACTGCCCTAACCCACCTGGACAAGAGGAATACCTATGTGAGAATGCTGTTCATCGACTACAGCTCGGCATTCAACACCATAGTACCCTCCAAGCTCGTCATCAAGCTCGAGACCCTGGGTCTCGACCCCGCCCTGTGCAACTGGGTACTGGACTTCCTGACGGGCCGCCCCCAGGTGGTGAGGGTAGGCAACAACATCTCCTCCCCGCTGATCCTCAACACGGGGGCCCCACAAGGGTGCGTTCTGAGCCCTCTCCTGTACTCCCTGTTCACCCACGACTGCGTGGCCACGCACGCCTCCAACTCAATCATCAAGTTTGCGGACGACACAACAGTGGTAGGCTTGATTACCAACAACGAAGAGACGGCCTACAGGGAGGAGGTGAGGTCCCTCGGAGTGTGGTGTCAGGAAAATAACCTCACACTCAACGTCAACAAAACTAAGGAGATGATTGTGGACTTCTGGAAACAGCAGAGGGAACACCCCCCTATCCACATCGATGGAACAGAAGTGGAGAGGGTAGCAAGTTTTAAGTTCCTCGGCATACACATCACAGACAAACTGAATTGGTCCACTCACACTGACAGCGTCGTGAAGAAGGCGCAGCAGCGCCTCTTCAACCTCAGGAGGCTGAAGAAATTCGGCTTGTCACCAAAAGCACTCACAAACTTCTACAGATGCACAATCGAGAGCATCCTGGCGGGCTGTATCACCGCCTGGTACGGCAACTGCTCCGCCCTCAACCGTAAGGCTCTCCAGAGGGTAGTGAGGTCTGCACAACGCATCACCGGGGGCAAACTACCTGCCCTCCAGGACACCTACACCACCCGATGTTACAGGAAGGCCATAAAGATCATCAAGGACATCAACCACCCGAGCCACTGCCTGTTCACCCCGCTATCATCCAGAAGGCGAGGTCAGTACAGGTGCATCAAAGCTGGGACCGAGAGACTGAAAAACAGCTTCTATCTCAAGGCCATCAGACTGTTAAACAGCCACCACTAACATTGAGTGGCTGCTGCCAACAAACTGTCATTGACACTGACCCAACTCCAGCCACTTTAATAATGGGAATTGATGGGAAATGATGTAAATATATCACTAGCCACTTTAAACAATGCTACCTTATATAATGTTACTTACCCTACATTATTCATCTCATATGCATACGTATATACTGTACTCTACATCATCGACTGCATCCTTATGTAATACATGTATCACTAGCCACTTTAACTATGCCACTTTGTTTACATACTCATCTCATATGTATATACTGTACTCGATACCATCTACTGGATGCTGCTCTGTACCATCACTCATTCATATATCCTTATGTACATATTCTTTATCCCCTTACACTGTGTATAAGACAGTAGTTTTGGAATTGTTAGTTAGATTACTTGTTGGTTATCACTGCATTGTCAGAACTAGAAGCACAAGCATTTCGCTACACTCACATTAACATCTGCTAACCATGTGTATGTGACAAATAAATTTGATTTGATTTATAGCACCCTATTCCCTACGTAGTGCACTACATTAGACCAGAGCCCTATAGCACCCTATTCCCTACGTAGTGCACTACATTAGACCAGGGCCCTATAGAACCCTATTCCCTACGTAGTGCACTACATTAGACCAGGGCCCTATAGAACCCTATTCCCTACGTAGTGCACTACATTCGACCAGGGTCCATAAGGACTGAGGTGGTATTTGGGAGGCAGGATAGGATAGCACTCCCTGCAAACCATCCTGAGGTTTCAACGGCTGAATGTTATGCCGACAACAGAGAGAGACACTGTGTACTGTGACTGTACTGTCCGCCTGCACTAACCGGCCTAGGCTACTAACACACGACACTACCACTCACTCCCTGTCCATATCTTCACAGAGACACTGTGTACTGTGCTGTACTGTGACTGTACTGTCCGCCTGCACTAACCGGCCTAGGCTACTAACACACGACACTACCACTCACTCCCTGTCCATATCTTCACAGAGACACTGTGTACTGTGCTGTACTGTGACTGTACTGTCCGCCTGCACTAACCGGCCTAGGCTACTAACACACGACACTACCACTCACTCCCTGTCCATATCTTCACAGAGACACTGTGTACTGTGACTGTACTGTCCGCCTGCACTAACCGGCCTAGGCTACTAACACACGACACTACCACTCACTCCCTGTCCATATCTTCACAGAGACACTGTGTACTGTGACTGTACTGTCCACCTGCACTAACCGGCCTAGGCTACTAACACACGACACTACCACTCACTCCCTGTCCATATCTTCACAGAGACACTGTGTACTGTGACTGTACTGTCCGCCTGCACTAACCGGCCTAGGCTACTAACACACGACACTACCACTCACTCCCTGTCCATATCTTCACAGAGACACTGTGTACTGTGACTGTACTGTGACTGTCCGCCTGCACTAACCGGCCTAGGCTACTAACACACGACACTACCACTCACTTCCTGTCCATATCTTCACAGAGACACACTAAAACACACACACACAGAGAACATAGAGCACAACTATAAGAAGTGATACAACAACACATTCCATTTCCTGGATCGGCCATTTATTTGCCGAGTCGGATGGCGTGGATCGTTACAGTGTAAATCCTGCCATGTCATCCGGGAGGTGGAGAGGATGAGAACACATTAATGGAATCGTAATGGAAGCCTCGTCTTGCTTTTATATGAAAGAGGATATATAACACTAAGTAATGTCCACATGGATTTCTCAACAGAACAGAGAGCATCCTGGGATAACACTATATTCCTCTTGATTATACGTTAGTGAGTGTTTAGCTTGCAGGCCACCTCTGGTCAGATACCCGGTAGAGGAGAGGGGAGTTGATTATACCTTAGTCCCAGGTACAGGAGAGGGGAGTTGATTATACATTAGTCCCCGGTAGAGGAGAGGGGAGTTGATTATACCTTAGTCCCAGGTACAGGAGAGGGGAGTTGATTATACATTAGTCCCCGGTAGAGGAGAGGGGAGTTGATTATACATTAGTCCCCGGTAGAGGAGAGGGGAGTTGATTATACCTTAGTCCCAGGTACAGGAGAGGGGAGTTGATTATACCTTAGTCCCAGGTACAGGAGAGGGGAGTTGATTATACATTAGTCCCCGGTAGAGGAGAGGGGAGTTGATTATACCTTAGTCCCAGGTACAGGAGAGGGGAGTTGATTATACATTAGTCCCCGGTAGAGGAGAGGGGAGTTGATTATACATTAGTCCCCGGTAGAGGAGAGGGGAGTTGATTATACCTTAGTCCCAGGTACAGGAGAGGGGAGTTGATTATACATTAGTCCCAGGTACAGGAGAGGGGAGTTGATTATACCTTAGTCCCCGGTAGAGGAGAGGGGAGTTGATTATACCTTAGTCCCAGGTACAGGAGAGGGAGTTGATTATACATTAGTCCCCGGTAGAGGAGAGGGGAGTTGATTATACATTAGTCCCCGGTAGAGGAGAGGGGAGTTGATTATACCTTAGTCCCAGGTACAGGAGAGGGGAGTTGATTATACCTTAGTCCCAGGTACAGGAGAGGGGAGTTGATTATACATTAGTCCCCGGTAGAGGAGAGGGGAGTTGATTATACCTTAGTCCCAGGTACAGGAGAGGGGAGTTGATTATACATTAGTCCCCGGTAGAGGAGAGGGGAGTTGATTATACATTAGTCCCCGGTAGAGGAGAGGGGAGTTGATTATACCTTAGTCCCAGGTACAGGAGAGGGGAGTTGATTATACATTAGTCCCAGGTACAGGAGAGGGGAGTTGATTATACCTTAGTCCCCGGTAGAGGAGAGGGGAGTTGATTATACCTTAGTCCCAGGTAGAGGAGAGGGGAGTTGATTATACCTTAGTCCCCGGTAGAGGAGAGGGGAGTTGATTATACCTTAGTCCCAGGTACAGGAGAGGGGAGTTGATTATACATTAGTCCCAGGTACAGGAGAGGGGAGTTGATTATACCTTAGTCCCCGGTAGAGGAGAGGGGAGTTGATTATACATTAGTCCCCGGTAGAGGAGAGGGGAAAACAGGTGTTACCTAAAGGAACATTCAGCTGCCAGCAGGCACTAGACTGAAGGGAACAGCTTGAAAATGAAAACATTAAAACACGGCTGGAGAATTCCTGAGTCATTATTTCAGGCTCAACACACACACAGAGAGAGAGACAGAGAGAGAAGGGAGGCAGGGAGACTGAGAGTGAGAGAGAGAGAGTGCAAGAGAGAGACAGACACAGAGAGAGACAGAGAGAGAAGGGAGGCAGGGAGACTGAGAGTGAGAGAGAGAGAGTGCAAGAGAGAGACAGACACAGAGAGAGAGACAGAGAGAGAAGGGAGGCAGGGAGACTGAGAGTGAGAGAGAGAGAGTGCAAGAGAGAGACAGACACAGAGAGAGACAGAGAGATAAGGGAGGGAGGGAGATGGAGAGTGAGAGACAGTCACAGAGAGAGACAGAGTGAGAAGGGAGGGAGGGAGGGAGACAGAGAGAGAGAGAGAGAGAGAGAGAGAGAGAGAGAGAAGGGAGGGAGGGAGGGAGACAGAGAGCGAGAGAGAGAGACAGAGAGAGAAGGGAGGGAGGGAGACAGAGAGCAAGAGAGCGCAAGAGAAAGACAGGCACAGATGGAGAGAGAGAGAAGGGAGGGAGGGAGACAGAGTGAGTGAGTGAGTGAGTGAGTGAGTGAGTGAGTGAGTGAGTGAGTGAGTGAGTGAGTGAGTGAGTGAGTGAGTGAGTGAGTGAGTGAGTGAGTGAGTGAGTGAGTGAGTGAGTGAGTGAGTGTGAGACAGAGAAGGAAATCTATTCAGTACACTGCACACAGTCTTAACTGATTTGCTCTCTCCTCTTCTTCTCTCCCCTCATCCCTCTCCCCCATCCATAAACCTGTGTGTGTGTGTAGGTGTGTAGGTGTGTAGGTGTGTGTGTGTGTCATATTATCCCTCTCTCTATGCACTATGTTTCTGTCCTCACAAAATGTGAACATGGTAACATGGTTAGGAAGGAAGTGAGGATCAGGGACTGGATACCAAATGGAACTCTATTCCATATGTAGTGCACTACTTTAGACCAGGGCCCATAGACATCTGGTAGGAAGTAGTGCACTACTTTAGACCAGGGCCCATAGACTTATGGTAGGAAGTAGTGCACTACTTTAGACCATGTCCCATAGACATATGGTAGGATGTAGTGCACTATGTAGTATATAGCGTGTCATTTGGGACATATCTTGTGTCTTCTTGGGGAGAGGAGAGGGATGAGGGGAGAGGAAAAGAATGAGGGGAGAGGAGAGGGATGAGGAGAGAGGAGATGGATGAGGGCAGAGGAGAAGGATGAGGGGAGGAAAGAGGGATGATGGGAGGAAAGATGGATGAGAGGAGAGAAGGATGAGGGGAGGGGAGAGAAGGATGAGGGGAGAGGAGAGGGATGAGGAGAAGGATGAGGTGAGGAGAGAGGGATGAGGGGAGGAGAGAGGGATGAGGGGAGGAGAGAGGGATGAGGGAAGAGGAGAAGGATGAGGGAAGAGGAGAAGGATGAGGGGAGGAGAGATGGATGAGGGGTGAGGAGAAGGATGAGGGGAGGAGAGATGGATGAGGGCAGAGGAGACGGATGAGGGGAGAGGGATGAGGGGAGAAGGATGAGGGTAGAGGAGAAGGATGAGGGGAGGAAAGAGGGATGATGGGAGAGGAGATGGATGAAGGGAGAGAAGGATGAGGGGAGAGGAGAGGGATGAGGGGAAGGATGAGGGGAGGAGAGAGGGATGAGAAAGGGATGGGGAAGAGGAGAAGGATGAGGGGAGGAGAGAGGGATGAGGGGAGAGGAGAAGGATGAAGGGAGGAGAGATGGATGAGGGCAGAGGAGACGGATGAGGGGAGAGGGATGGCAGTGAATTAAAGGATTATTCCACCAACTCCATGGGCCTTTTCTACACTGTTGTTCTGCCCCTGGACAAACAGATGGAAAACGGGTCTTTACAAAATATCTACCAGAAAAAAAAGTCTTAAAAAGGTATATTAGAAAAATAAAAACATAAAAACAATGTTGACGTAAAGTACCAACACATTTAGTTTTGGAGGAACTGTTGATCTTCTGTCACTTTATGACATGACCCTGTAATTAATTCTGTTAACAAAAACTCCCTGTCTTCTAAGATCTTTTCTACTTTCTCTCCTTCATGAGGAGGGAGGATACTGAAAGTTTATTAAGTGACTAAAACTCGTAGGGACAGAGAGAGGCCCAGGGCCAGAGAGAGGCCCAGGGGCAAAGGGGCAGAGAGAGGCCCAGGGGCAGAGAAGTCCCAGGGGCCAGGGGCAGAGAGAGGCCCAGGGGACAGGGGCAGAGAGAGACCCAGGGGCAGAGAGAGTCCCAGGGGCCAGGGGCAGAGAGGGCCCAGGGGCAGAGAGAGGCCCAGGGGCAGAGAGAGGCCCGGGGGCAGAGAGAGGCCCGGGGGCAGAGAGAGGCCCGGGGGCAGAGAGAGAACCAGGGGCAGAGAGAGGCCCAGGGGCAGAGAGAGGACCAGGGGCAGCGAGATGCCCAGGGGCAGCGAGATGCCCAGGGGCCGAGAGAGGCCCAGGGGCCAGGGGCAGAGAGAGGCCCAGGGGCAGAGAGAGGCCCAGGGGCAGAGAGAGGCCCAGGGGCAGAGAGAGGCCCAGGGGCAGAGAGAGGCCCAGGGGCAGAGAGAGGCCCAGGGGCAGAGAGAGGACCAGGGGCAGCGAGAGGACCAGGGGCAGCGAGATGCCCAGGGGCAGAGAGAGGACCAGGGGCAGAGAGAGGACCAGGGGCAGCGAGAGGACCAGGGGCAGCGAGAGGACCAGGGGCAGAGAGAGGACCAGGGGCAGAGAGAGGCCCAGGGGCAGAGAGAGGCCCAGGGGCAGAGAGAGGCCCAGGGGCAGAGAGAGGCCCAGGGGCAGAGAGAGGCCCAGGGGCAGAGAGAGGACCAGGGGCAGAGAGAGGACCAGGGGCAGAGAGAGGACCAGGGGCAGAGAGAGGCCCAGGGGCAGAGAGAGGCCCAGGGTCCAGAGGCAGAGAGAGGCCCAGGGACCAGGGGCAGCACTCCGGCAGTACTGCTTGCCGTGCGGTAGCAGAGAGAACAGTCTACGACTATAGGCGTTGTTGTGCCCTCTTCACAACTGTCTCGGTGTGTTTGGACCATGATAGTTTGTTGGTGATGTGGACACCAAGGAACTTGGTCTCAACCTGCTCCACTGCAGCCTCCAGGCTCTGAGAATGGGGGCCCTCACCCAAATCCTTTTGCTATATCCACAATCATCTCCTTTGTCTTGATCACTTGAGGAGTAAGGTTGTTGTCCTGGCACCACACTCTCTCCGGACTCTCTCTCTCTCTCCCTTCATCTGGAATTCTCCTCTACTCCGGATGGATGCTGTCAGTCTCTGGTTACAAAGAGAGTCAGGCAGAGGCACTGGAGAAGGAATACCCAGGATGAAAGGATAAAGTAACAGCATTCTGGGCCAGAGCCCAAAATATTTAGATGCACCCTGCTGTGCAGAGTGTTATCCTGCTGGATCTCCTGAATGCCCTCTGACTGAACATCGCCCAGCAAGAGGAGATCTGACTGCATCTCAAATGGTGCCCTATTCCCTAATATAATGCAGCTACTTTGAGAATGAGCCCTATTCCTCCTATATAGTGCACAATCATCTTTTGTCTTGATCACGTTGAGGGAGAAGTTGCACTACTGGACCAGAGCCCTATTCCCTATCCTTCATACTTTATTCTCCCCTATTCCGGATGGATGCTGTCAGTCTCTGGTTACAAAGAGCCCTATTCAGGCAGAGTGCACTGGACTACTTTAGACCAGAGCCTTATTCCCTATATAGTGCACTACTTTGACAGAGCCCTATTCCCTGCATAGTGCACCTTTAGACCAGAGCCCTATTCCCAGCATAGTGCAGATCTACTTTAGATCTCAAATGCCCTAATCCCTGCATAGTGCACTACTTTAGACCAGAGTCCTATTCCCTATATAGTGCACTACTTTAGACCAGAGCCCTATTATTCCCTATATAGTGCACTACTTTAGACCAGAGCCCTATTCCCTATATAGTGCACTACTTTAGACCAGAGCCCTATTCCCTATATAGTGCACTACTTTAGACCAGAGCCCTATTCCCTATATAGTGCACTACTTTAGACCAGAGTCCTATTCCCTATATAGTGCACTACTTTAGACCAGAGCCCTATTCCCTGCATAGTGCACTACTTTAGACCAGAGCCCTATTCCCTGCATAGTGCACTACTTTAGACCAGAGCCTTATTCCCTATATAGTGCACTACTTTAGACCAGAGCCCTAATCCCTGCATAGTGCACTACTTTAGACCAGAGTCCTCTTCCCTATATAGTGCACTACTTTAGACCAGAGCCCTATGGAACCCTATTCCCTATATAGTGCACTACTTTAGACCAGAGCCCTATTCCCTATATAGAGCACTACTTTAGACCAGAGCCCTATTCCCTGCATAGAGCACTACTTTAGACCAGAGCCCTATTCCCTATATAGTGCACTACTTTAGACCAGAGTCGTATTCCCTATATAGTGCACTACTTTAGACCAGAGCCCTATTCCCTATGTAGTGCACTACTTTAGACGAGAGCCCTATTCCCTGCATAGTGCACTACTTTGACCAGAGCCCTATTCCCTGCATAGTGCACTACTTTAGACCAGAGCCCTATTCCCTGCGTAGTGCACTACTTTCGACCAGAGTTCTGGGTGAGGTCTTAAAATGTGTAAACTCTGCACTGCCACTGATGCTGCCTGCCTGTTGGACATTTATTTAACAGCCACCAAGTGATAGGAGGTTAACGAAGTATGCCCATACCCCCTGCTGTGGCAGACAGCCAATCAGGAAGTCAGCAGACCTCAGGAGGCTCCTGTCTGCGTGCAGGCATGCTTGTGCGCGTGCGTGGACTACACTACCCAGGATGCGCCTGTCTGCGTGGACTACACTACCCAGGATGCTCCTGTCTGTGTGGACTACACTACCCAGGATGCTCCTGTCTGCGTCTGGATGCTCCTGTCTGACTACACTACCCAGGATGTTCCTGTCTGGGTGGAATACATTACCCAGGATGCTCCTGTATGCATGGACTACATTACCCAGGATGCTCCTGTCTGAGAGGACTACACTACCCAGGATGTTCCTGTCTGGGTGGAATACATTACCCAGGATGCTCCTGTATGCATGGACTACATTACTCAGGACGCTCCTGTCTGCGTGTGTGGACTACATTATCCTGCGGGGACAGGGGCTGGGATTAAAAATTTACTATAGGACAAAACACACATGATAAGAGAGACACCACAACACTGCATAAAGAGAGACACCACAACACTGCATAAAGAGAGACACCACAACACTGCATAAAGAGAGACACCACAACACTACATAAAGAGAGACACCACAACACTACATAAAGAGAGACACCACAACACTACATAAAGAGAGACACCACAACACTGCATAAAGAGACACACCACAACACTGCATAAGAGAGACACCACAACACTGCATAAAGAGAGACACCACAACACTGCATAAAGAGAGACACCGCAACACTGCATAAAGAGAGACACCACAACACTGCATAAAGAGAGACACCACAACACTGCATAAAGAGACACCACAACACTGCATAAAGAGACACCACAACACTGCATAAAGAGAGACACCACAACACTGCATAAAGAGACACCACAACACTGCATAAAGAGAGACACCACAACACTGCATAGAGAGAGACACCACAACACTGCATAGAGAGAGACACCACAACACTGCATAAAGAGAGACACCACATCACTGCATAAGAGAGACACCACAACACTGCATAGAGAGACACCACAACACTGCATAAAGAGAGACACCACAACACTGCATAAAGAGAGACACCACAACACTGCATAAAGAGAGACACCACAACACTGCATAGAGAGAGACACCACAACACTGCATAGAGAGACACCACATCACTGCATAAGAGAGACACCACAACACTGCATAGAGACACCACAACACTGCATAAAGAGAGACACCACAACACTGCATAAAGAGAGACACCACAACACTGCATAAAGAGAGACACCGCAACACTGCATAAAGAGACACCACAACACTGCATAAGAGACACCACAACACTGCATAAAGAGAGACACCACATCACTGCATAGAGACACCACAACACTGCATAAAGAGAGACACCACAACACTGCATAAAGAGAGACACCACAACACTGCATAAAGAGAGACACCACAACACTGCATAAAGAGAGACACCACAACACTGCATAAAGAGAGACACCACAACACTGCATAAAGAGAGACACCACAACACTGCATAAAGAGAGACACCACAACACTGCATAGAGAGACACCACAACACTGCATAGAGAGAGACACCACAACACTGCATAGAGAGAGACACCACAACACTGCATAAAGAGAGACACCACATCACTGCATAAGAGACACCACAACACTGCATAAAGAGAGACACCACATCACTGCATAGAGACACCACAACACTGCATAGAGAGACACCACAACACTGCATAAAGAGAGACACCACAACACTGCATAGAGAGACACCACAACACTGCATAGAGAGAGACACCACAACACTGCATAGAGAGAGACACCACAACACTGCATAAAGAGAGACACCACATCACTGCATAAAGAAAGACACCACAACACTGCATAAAGAGAAACCTAAGACAACAACACAGCATGGTAGCAACACAACATGACAACACAGCATGGTAGCAACACATGACAACACAGCATGGTAGCAACACATGACAACACAGCATGGTAGCAACACATGACAACACAGCATGGTAGCAACACATGAGAACACAGCATGGTAGCAACACATGACAACACAGCATGGTAGCAACACATGACAACACAGCATGGTAGCAACACATGACAACACAGCATGGTAGCAATACAGTATAACACAGCATGGTAGCAACACATGACAACACAGCATGGTAGCAACACAGCATGGTAGCAACACAGCATGGTAGCAACACATGAGAACACAGCATGGTAGCAACACATGACAACACAGTATGGTAGCAACACAACAACAACATGTTAGCAAGACAACATGGTACAAACATGATTGGGCAGAGACAACAGCACAAAGGGCAAGAAGTTAGAGACAACAATACATCACGTGAAGCAGCCACAACTGTCAGTATTAGTGTCCATGATTGAGTCATTGAATGAAGAGATGGAGATCAAACTGTCCAGTTTGACGATGATGTCTGTGTGCAGGATGCTCCAGGAGTCCCCAGCTCTTCTCCTCCGACACTTAACGTCTCAGACAATATTCTAACCTTGGTAGGAGATGGGGACTTCATACACACACACACACACACACACACACACACAGACACACAGACACACACACACACAGACAGAGGCCCTGCCACTGATTCCTGTTCGACAACCCAGTGAACGCAGCAGGACATTCCAAGCCAAAATATCCCCCCACCCCTTCAACATTCACAACAATTTCCCCAAGTGACAGGAATGACTAGCCAGAATCCCTACCTTTATTTATCAAGGCAAGTCAGTTAAGAACAAATTATTATTTACAATGACGGCCTAGGAACAGTGGGTTAACTGCCTGTTCAGGGGCAAAACGACCTTGTCAGCTCAGGGATTCGATCTAGCAACCTTTCAGTAGTCCAACGCTCTAACCACTAGGCTACCCTGCCTCCTCTACACTCTAACCACTAGGCTACCCTGCCACCTCTACACTCTAACCACTAGGCTACCCTGCCTCCTCTACACTCTAACCACTAGGCTACCCTGCCGCCCCATCATAAACAGACAATATAAAGTAGCAAAGGCTGTGTGTTTGTGTGTGTATGTAAAGTATCAAAGTCTAACTGCAAGCCAGGAAGCCAGCCAGCCAGCCAGGAAGCCAGCCAGCCAGGAAGCCAGCCAGCCAGTCAGGAAGCAAGCCAGCCAGCCAGGAAGCCAGCCAGGAAGCCAGCCAGCCAGTCAGGAAGCAAGCCAGCCAGCCAGGAAGCCAGCCAGCCAGCCAGGAATCCAGCCAGCCACACCGACTGCCCTCTGCATTTAAATCATATAGAAACTAGCTCACTAAATATTAAATCAAATTTGTCACATTCGCCAAATACAACAAGTGTAAACCTTAGTGAAATGCTTACTTACAAGCCCTTAAATATGGGTCAGTAGATCATTACGCGGGGAAATGTAGAAAGAAGTCCTCACAAGGATAGTAAAACAAGAAGAATTTGGACGATTGGGATCATTTCGCGGTATATTTTAGGCATACGGGTTTTATTTTTATTTACTGTTATTTTAATAGGTAAGTTTAATAGGTAAGTTGACTGAGAACACGTTCTCATTTACATCAATGACCTGGGGAATAGATACAGGGGAGAGGAGGGTGATGGGAAGCCAATTGGAAGTCGGGATGTTTCAGTGGCCATGATGGTTTGAGGGCCAGATTGGGAATTTAGCCAGGCCACCGGGGTTAACACCCCTACTCTTACGATAAGTACCATGGGATCTTTAATGACCTCAGAGTCAGGACACCCATTTAACGTCCCATCTGAAAGACTGCACCCTACACAGGGCAGTGTCCCCAATCACTGCCCTGGGGCATTGGGATATAATTTAGACCAGATGAAAGAGTGCCTCCTACTGGCCCTCCAACACCACTTCCAGCAGCATCTGGTCTCCCATTCAGGGACTGACCAGGACCAACCCTGCTTAGCTTCAGAAACAATCTAGCAGTGGGATGCTGGGTGGTATGCTGCTGGCAATCAGGGTTAGGGGTTAACATAGGAGAAGATAGGAATTCTGAATGGGAATCAATTGTTTGGTCCCCACAAGGATAGTAAAACAAACGTGTGTGTGAGCTGCAGAGCAGCGGGCCAATCAGGCTGCTCCATGAGGAACAACATCACTAAAATTGCATCTTCTGTTGTCATAGTACCATAACTCCTCCCTCCTGGGCCATAACTCCTCCCTCCTGGGCCATAACTCCTCCTGGGCCATCCTCCCTCCTGGGCCATAACTCCTCCCTCCTGGGCCATAACTCCTCCCTCCTGGGCCATAACTCCTCCCTCCTGGGCCATAACTCCTCCCTCCTGGGCCATAACTTATCACTTAGGTGGAAAAAAAAGGTTAGCACAAAGGCTGTGTACGTGTGTGTGTATTAGAGAGAGTGTCACTGAAAGGGGTCCTCTTGGGACTGTGTATAAAAAGCATGAGAACAGAGAGAGAAAGAGAGACCCCCCCCCCCCCCACCACCTCTAACAAAAATGAAGCGTGAAATATACAACACGTGCCTAACCTCCCCACCCCCCTCCCCTCCCCTGGTGGCGAGTCTCTGTCGTCATGCCGACAGCTCAGTAATTGACTTCTTATCATTTATTAATACTAAGGGCTATTAGACAGTCGGGGGGGGGGGGGGGGGGGGGGTCTGCTCTGCACCGGGACCTCACGGGTGTCTGAGCTGAGACACAAAGCACTGCACCACTCTGACGAAGACGAAGGAGCCACCTCTTCTCTCTCTCCTCATGTATTTACTACGACGCCCAGATGTAAGGAGAACCTCTCTGCCTCTCTCCTATATACATCCTCTTTTATTTATTATTTAAGACGAAGCGTAGCTGCTAAAACGGTCCTATTTCCAGGTCTAGAACAACACATTAAGAATAGAATGAGAAGTTAAAATAAAATAATTATAATTCTTAGCTGAGAGATTTCCAGTGATTGTAATATTTTAGAAAAGCAAGGCCAGTTTAGAAAATTTGGCGGTAAGTTATTCCTGGTCATAAGGAAGTCGTCCGTCGTAAAGGGGGAGGACACACCTTCCAGGTCTTAGGGACAGTACCAGGAACAATTATTAAATGTAAACATATGGGTCAAAGTTCAAACGATTAGGGAGGGAGGGGGGGGTAAGACGCAGAAGAAAGGGCTCAAGCAAATCAGCTGCTGTGATTTTTTTTTTAAACATAAATATATAATGTTTTGCAAGTCACTTAGTACGTCATTGACAGGAAATAGTTAAAACAATAATAAATAAATGTGTGAGTGCCTGGAAGTGCTTCCTTCTCTGTCATCTGTTATCGAGGTGAATAATGGACGACCTCTAGTACAGTGGTGTATTTAACTCTTGTGCGGTGGGAACCCTTTTCAAATGTCTACTAAAAACCAAAATTATACAATGAAGAACATGTAAAAGAACACATTTTTCCATTGAGTTTTTGGTCACCTCCCTGACCAAGGCCCTTCTCCACCCGATTTGATTGGTGGAGTGCTGCAGAGATGGTTGTCCTTCTGGAAGGTTCTCCCATCTCCACAGAGCACCTCTGGAGCTCTGTCAGAGTGACCATCGTTCACCTCCCTGACCAAGGCTGTTCTCCCCCGATTGCTCAGTTTGGCCGGGCTGCCAGCTCTAGGAAGAGTCTTGGTGGTTCCAAACTTCTTCCATTGAAGAATGATGGAGGCCACTGTGTTCTTGGGGACCTTCAATGCTGCAGAATGATGGAGGCCACTGTGTTCTTGGGGACCTTCAATGCTGCAGAATGATGGAGGCCACTGTGTTCTTAGGGACCTTCAATGCTGCAGAATGATGGAGGCCACTGTGTTCTTGGGGACCTTCAATGCTGCAGAATGATGGAGGCCACTGTGTTCTTGGGGACCTTCAATGCTGCAGAATGATGGAGGCCACTGTGTTCTTGGGGACCTTCAATGCTGCAGAATGATGGAGGACACTGTGTTCTTGGGGACCTTCAATGCTGCAGAATGATGGAGGCCACTGTGTTCTTGGGGACCTTCAATGCTGCAGAATGATGGAGGCCACTGTGTTCTTGGGGACCTTCAATGCTGCAGAATGATGGAGGCCACTGTGTTCTTGGGGACCTTCAATGATGGACAGATTTTTGGTACCCTTCCCCAGATCTGTACCTCGACACAATCCTGTCTCTGAGCTCTACGGACAATTCCTTCGACCTCATGGCTTGGTTTTTGCTCTGACATGCACTTTGAACTGTGGGACCTTATATAGACAGGTGTGTGCCTTTCCAAATCATGTCCAATCAATTGAATTTACCTCAAGTGGACACCAGTCAAGTTGTAGAAACATCAAGGATGATCAATGGAAACAGGATGCACTGGAGCTCCATTTCGAGTCTCACAGCGAAGAGTCTGAATACTTATTGTAAGTAAGATATTTCTGGTTTAATTTTTTAAAATAAATTTGCAAAAATGTATAAAATATATATTTTTCCGATTTGTCATTATGGGGTTGTGTGTGTAGATTGATGAGGATTTTTTTATACTAGCAAAATGTGAAAAAATGTGGAATATACTATACACCCGGAAACTATACTGAGCATAATATGAGTGGTGAGGTCTAGAGGCAGCATATAAACTACCAGTATAATATGAGTGGTGAGGTCTCGAGGCAGCATATAAACTACCAGTATAATATGAGTGGTGAGGTCTCGAGGCAGCATATAAACTACCAGTATAATATGAGTGGTGAGGTCTCGAGGCAGCACATAAACTACCAGTATAATATGAGTGGTGAGGTCTCGAGGCAGCATATAAACTACCAGTATAATATGAGTGGTGAGGTCTCGAGGCAGCATATAAACTACCAGTATAATATGAGTGGTGAGGTCTCGAGGCAGCATATAAACTACCAGTATAATATGAGTGGTGAGGTCTCGAGGCAGCACATAAACTACCAGTATAATATGAGTGGTGAGGTCTAGAGGCAGCATATAAACTACCAGTATAATATGAGTGGTGAGGTCTAGAGGCAGCATATAAACTACCAGTATAATATGAGTGGTGAGGTCTAGAGGCAGCATATAAACTACCAGTATAATATGAGTGGTGAGGTCTAGAGGCAGCATATAAACTACCAGTATAATATGAGTGGTGAGGTCTCGAGGCAGCACATAAACTACCAGTATAATATGAGTGGTGAGGTCTAGAGGCAGCATATAAACTACCAGTATAATATGAGTGGTGAGGTCTCGAGGCAGCATATAAACTACCAGTATAATATGAGTGGTGAGGTCTAGAGGCAGCATATAAACTACCAGTATAATATGAGTGGTGAGGTCTAGAGGCAGCATATAAACTACCAGTATAATATGAGTGGTGAGGTCTCGAGGCAGCACATAAACTACCAGTATAATATGAGTGGTGAGGTCTAGAGGCAGCACATAAACTACCAGTATAATATGAGTGGTGAGGTCTAGAGGCAGCACATAAACTACCAGTATAATATGAGTGGTGAGGTCTCGAGGCAGCATATAAACTACCAGTATAATATGAGTGGTGAGGTCTCGAGGCAGCATATAAACTACCAGTATAATATGAGTGGTGAGGTCTAGAGGCAGCCTATAAACTACCAGTATAATATGAGTGGTGAGGTCTAGAGGCAGCATATAAACTACCAGTATAATATGAGTGGTGAGGTCTAGAGGCAGCATATAAACTACCAGTATAATATGAGTGGTGAGGTCTCGAGGCAGCATATAAACTACCAGTATAATATGAGTGGTGAGGTCTAGAGGCAGCATATAAACTACCAGTATAATATGAGTGGTGAGGTCTAGAGGCAGCATATAAACTACCAGTATAATATGAGTGGTGAGGTCTCGAGGCAGCATATAAACTACCAGTATAATATGAGTGGTGAGGTCTAGAGGCAGCATATAAACTACCAGTATAATATGAGTGGTGAGGTCTAGAGGCAGCATATAAACTACCAGTATAATATGAGTGGTGAGGTCTAGAGGCAGCATATAAACTACCAGTATAATATGAGTGGTGAGGTCTCGAGGCAGCACATAAACTACCAGTATAATATGAGTGGTGAGGTCTCGAGGCAGCATATAAACTACCAGTATAATATGAGTGGTGAGGTCTCGAGGCAGCATATAAACTACCAGTATAATATGAGTGGTGAGGTCTCGAGGCAGCACATAAACTACCAGTATAATATGAGTGGTGAGGTCTCGAGGCAGCATATAAACTACCAGTATAATATGAGTGGTGAGGTCTAGAGGCAGCCTATAAACTACCAGTATAATATGAGTGGTGAGGTCTAGAGGCAGCATATAAACTACCAGTATAATATGAGTGGTGAGGTCTAATAAACTACCAGTATAATATGAGTGGTGAGGTCTAGAGGCAGCATATAAACTACCAGTATAATATGAGTGGTGAGGTCTAGAGGCAGCACATAAACTACCAGTATAATATGAGTGGTGAGGTCTAGAGGCAGCACATAAACTACCAGTATAATATGAGTGGTGAGGTCTAGAGGCAGCACATAAACTACCAGTATAATATGAGTGGTGAGGTCTCGAGGCAGCATATAAACTACCAGTATAATATGAGTGGTGAGGTCTCGAGGCAGCACATAAACTACCAGTATATCCACTATTGTTTATGTCTGCGTCTGAAATGGCTTCCTATTCCCTACATCGTGCAGAGGGCCCATAGGGTCCTGATTAAAAAGGGAATAGAGTCCCATTTGGAATGCAGAATTACGTCTCGGCTCTATCAGTTAAATCAGGGTTCGCTGCCTGCTGCCATGTTGGCCTGTGATTGGACGAGAGTGGAAGGAACCCCCTGGAAAACCCAACCTCAGAACAGTACAGAAAACACACATTAAAACGGTGTGGACGGTGTTGTGTAAATGGACATGGAACACAGGCGTACACATTAATACACACTGTGTTGCATATTAAAAGACTGGATATTTATTTGTACCTTTATTTAACGAGGCAAGTCAGTTAAGAACAAATTCTTATTTTCAATGACAGCCTACCGGGGAACAGTGGGTTAACTGCCTTGTTCAGGGGCAGAACGACAGATTTGTACCTTGTCGGCTCGGGGATTTGAACTTGCAACCTTCCGGGTTACTAGTCCAACGATCTAAATATAGTGACAAGGCAACAACAAGAAATTTTAAAAAACTGAATACAGGAAATATTGTATTTCCAAAAGGAAGAGGTAACAGGTGAAAATTAAAATGAGAAGAGCGAGTGAATGAGGAGATGGGAACGAAGGCAGGCAGCCAATAAGGTGAGGCGACGAGGCAGGCAGCCAATAAGGCGTGGCGGCGAGGCAGGCAGCCAATAAGGTGTGGCGACGAGGCAGGCAGCCAATAAGGCGTGGCGGAGAGGCAGGCAGCCAATAAGGCGTGGCGACGAGGCAGGCAGCCAATAAGGTGTGGCGACGAGGCAGGCAGCCAATAAGGCGTGGCAACAAGGCAGGCAGCCAATAAGGCGTGGCGGCGTTGTGCAGTGACGCTTAGTAGAGTCAGCTGAAAGCAGGATTGAACGGCCTGCAGAGAGAGAGGGTATCACAGCACATCAGGAGGGGTGACGGGAGGACAGCTGCATTCCGAAGGGAGCCCTATTCCCTATATAGTGCACTACTTTAGACCAGGACCCATATCGGCCTCACCCATAGAGCTCTGGTCCAAAGTAGTGCACTATATAGGCAATAGGGTTCCATAGGGCTCTGGTCTAAACTAGTGCACTATATAGAGAATAGGGCTCTGGTCTAAAGTAGTGCACTACATAGGGAATATGACTCTGGTCTCTCATGCCGTCCCTGGAAGGGGTGCGTCATCTGAGTGGGTTGATTCACTGATGTGGTCACCCTGTCTGGGTTGGCGCCCCCCCTTGGGTTGTGTCATGGCGGAGATCTCTGTGGGCTATACTCAGCCTTTTCTCAGGATGGCAAGTTGGTGGTTGAAGATATCCCTCTAGTGGTGTGGGGGCTGTGCTTTGGCAAAGTGGGTGGGGTTATATCCTTCCTGTTTGGCCCTGTCCGGGGGTGTCCTCGGATGGGGCCACAGTGTCTCCTGACCCCTCCGGTCTCAGCCTCCAGTATTTATGCTGCAGTAGTTTGTGTCGGGGGGCTAGGGTCAGTTTGTTATATCTGGAGTACTTCTCCTGTCCTATTCGGTGTCCTGTGTGAATTTAAGTGTGCTTTCTCTAATTCTCTCTTTCTTTCTCTCTCTCGGAGGACCTGGGCCCTAGGACCATGCCCCAGGACTACCTGACATGATGACTCCTTGCTGTCCCCAGTCCACCTGGCCATGCTGCTGCTCCAGTTTCAACTGGCCTGGGCCCTAGGACCATGTCCCAGGACTACCTGACATGATGACTCCTTGCTGTCCCCAGTCCACCTGGCCATGCTGCTGCTCCAGTTTCAACTGGCCTGGGCCCTAGGACCATGTCCCAGGACTACCTGACATGATGACTCCTTGCTGTCCCCAGTCCACCTGGCTGTGCTGCTGCTCCAGTTTCAACTGTTCTGCCTTACTATTATTCAACCATGCTGGTCATTTATGAACATTTGAACATCTTGGCCATGTTCTGTTATAATCTCCACCCGGCACAGCCAGAAGAGGACTGGCCACCCCACATAGAGAGGAACCAGGCTAAGTTTCTTCCTAGGTTTTGGCCTTTCTAGGGAGTTTTTCCTAGCCACCGTGCTTCTACACCTGCATTGCTTGCTGTTTGGGGTTTTAGGCTGGGTTTCTGTACAGCACTTTGAGATATCAGCTGATGTACGAAGGGCTATATAAATAAATTTGATTTGATTTTGGTCTAAAGTAGTGCACTATAATAGAGAATAGGGTGCCCTTTGGGACACAAAACAGTAAGGCAACGGTTGCTCTCGCCAGCCCTGTCTTGTCTTCCCTCTAGGACCTGCAGTCTCAGCAACCTGGGGTGTGTGTGTGTGTGTGTGTGTGTGTGTGTGTGTGTGTGTGTGTGTGTGTGTGTGTGTGTGTGTGTGTGTGTGTGTGTGTGTGTGTGTGTGTGTGTGTGTGTGTGTGTGTGTGTGTGTGTGTGTGTGTGTGTGTGTGTGTGTGTGTGTGTGTGTGTGTGTGTGTGTGTGTGTGTGTAAGTAACTTGGGTGGGTACTGATGGTGGGGTTGGATACCTCTTATATAACAGCAGCAACACTGACTGAATGACTGACACATTACAGAAGTTACATCATCTTCTGGACACGAAACCATGACATCATCTCTACGGTCTAGTAATCCTTCACATATTATTATAGTACTTAGATATACTAAACCATGACATCATCTCTACCGTCTAGTAATCCTTCACATATTATTATAGTACTTAGATATACTTCACATAGTATTATAGTACTTAGATATACTTCACATAGTATTATAGTACTTAGATATACTTCACATAGTATTATAGTACTTAGATATACTTCACATAGTATTATAGTGGTTAGATATACTTCACATAGTATTATAGTGGTTAGATATACTTCACATAGTATTATAGTGGTTAGATATACTTCACATAGTATTATAGTACTTAGATATACTTCACATAGTATTATAGTACTTAGATATACTTCACATAGTATTATAGTAGTTAGATATACATAGTATTATAGTAGTTAGATATACATAGTATTACAGTAGTTAGATATACATAGTATTATAGTAGTTAGATATACATAGTATTACAGTAGTTAGATATACATAGTATTATAGTAGTTAGATATACATAGTATTACAGTAGTTAGATATACATAGTATTACAGTAGTTAGATATACATAGTATTACAGTAGTTAGATATACATAGTTAGATAGATATACATAGTATTACAGTAGTTAGATATACATAGTATTACAGTAGTTAGATATACATAGTATTATAGTAGTTAGATATACATAGTATTATAGTAGTTAGATATACATAGTATTACAGTAGTTAGATATACATAGTATTACAGTAGTTAGTTCTAGCATCTTCCTCATCTTGGGGATACTACACCATGTCTAGCACACATCGTTCAATAAAACAATGAATTACAGGATATCTATGGTCCGGTTTGCCTTCATGTTGATTCACAACATCAACAATGCTACCCATTTAGCCGACTGCTGCCAGCGTCACCACCAGACTGCCATTCGTCCTACTCTACATTCCCTGTGCGGTGCGGTCGGTGCGAGGGAGCTGCGGGTAGAGGGGACAAAGAGCTGAGTGTTCAGATACCCGGGACTCCGAGGCTCGCGTCCCAAATGGCACCTTCTATTCCCTATATAGTACACTACTTTAGACCAGAGCCCTATTCCCTATTTAGTGCACTACTATAGACCAGAGCCCTATTCCCTATTTAGTGCACTACTATAGACCAGAGCCCTATTCCCTATATAGTACACTACTTTAGACCAGAGCCCTATTCCCTATTTAGTGCACTACTTTAGACCAGAGCCCTATTCCCTATATAGTGCACTACTTTAGACCAGAGCCCTATTCCCTATTTAGTGCACTACTTTTAAACAGGGCCTTAGTCAACGGTAGCGCACTACATCGGGAACAGGGTGCCATTTGGTACGATGGTAAAGTGACATCTCAGCATTCTCAGACCTCCAACACACAGGACAGAATAGGACTGTTAGTCAGCCTACTGGGGCCAGCTGCTGCTGTTCAAGGGCCCACTCAACCCCTCCTCTGTCTCAACACACACCCTGCTCTGTGTGTCAGGGGGGGTCACACACAGGGTACACTACAGCATAGCACTGATAGCGTGAGTGCGTACACACACACACACACACACACACACACACACACACACACACACACACACACACACACACACACACAGTTAGAGCATTGGGCCAGTAACCAAAAGGTTGCTAGATCGAATCCCCGAGCTGACAAGGTACAAATCTGTCGTTCTGCCCCCTGAACAAGGCAGTTAACCCACTGTTCCTAGACCAGTTAACCCACTGTTCCTAGGCCATCATTGTAAATAAGAATTTGTTCTTAACTGAGTTGCCTGGGTAAATACAAATAAATAAACACACACACACAAAGGGTACACTACAGCACAACACTGATAGCACACACACACACATACAAACAGGGTTCATGACAGCACAGCACTACTGTTTAGACAGACACACTGATCAGACAGACACACTGATCAGACAGACACACTGATCAGACAGACACACTGATCAGACAGACACACTGTTAGGACAGACACACTGTTAGGACAGACACACTGTTAGGACAGACACAAATACAGCTGTGCAGTAGAGTGGAGTACAGAACCATATTTATGTCAAGGAATCAAGGGCCTAAGGAGAACAATCCACTGTTGTGTACGAACGAAAGCCTCTTCTGACTTAGTGACCAGGTCTGTGGAAAGTGGTAGATGTTGTAGAAGTGACCGTTCCTGTCAGCCATTCTCCTGTTGCCTATAGGCTAAGAATCACTCGGAGTAAACCAATGACGAAGCCCGAATATACACCTGTACACCGAATATACACGTGTTTCATGAGCTGAAATCAAAAAGATCCCAGAAATGTTCCATAAACGCACAAAAAAAACTTCCCTCAAAATGTTGAGCATACATTTGAGTACATCCCCGTTAGTGAGCATTTCTCCTTTCCCAAGCTAATTCAACCACCTGACAGGTGTGGTGTGTAGATAAGCTGATTACACAGATGTACCTTGTGCTGGGGGACAATAAAAGGCCACTCTAAACTGTGCAGATTTGTCACAAAACAATGCCTCAAGAGGTCTTAAGTTGAGGGAGCGTGCAATTGACATGCTGACTGCAGGAATGTCCACCAGAGATGTTGCCAGATTATTGAATGTTCATTTTCTCTACCATAAGCCGCCTCCATTGTTTTAAAGAATTTGGCAGTACGTCCAAATGGACTCACAACCGCAGACCGCATGTATGGCATCGTGTGGGTGAGCGTTTTACTGATGTCTGCGTTGTGAACAGAGTGCCCCATGGTGGCGGAGAGGTTATGGTATGAGCAGGCATAAGCTATGGACAACGAAAACAATTGCATTTTATCAATGGCAATTTGAATGCACAGAGACACCATGAAGAGATCCTGAGGCCCATTGTCGAGCCATTCATCCGCCGCAATCACCTCATGTTTCAGCATGATAATGCACAGCCCCATGTTGCAAGTATCTGTACACAATTCCTGGAAGCTGAAAACGTCCCAGTTCTTCCATGGCCTGCATACTCACCAGACATGTCACCCATTTGAGCATGTTTGGGATGCTCTGGATCGACGTGTACAACAGCGTGTTTCAGTTCCTGCCAATATCCAGCAACTTCATATCCAGCGCTGCATGAGGCAACTGATGGTCACGCCAGATACTGACTGGTTTTCTGATCCACGTCTAGTGCTGTGGCGGTCACGAAATTTCACCAGAAGGTGATTGTCAAGCAAATAACTAGAAGTCTTACTGTAATTGACCGTTACATTCACACCTAGCCTGCAAGCCACTGATGTGGACCTTTGCAACATCTACTTTTATTTTAAAAGTCTAATAAATCCATGTAATATAGTCTACACCGTCACGATAAATCCATTATTTATTTTAGACAGGTCTAAAGAAACATGATACGAAGGAAAGGTCATCTATTTCAGAAGGACAGAATAACATACTCTGAATTGTCCTTATGTTAGGTCCTGTCCTTATGTTAGGTCCTGATCTGGCTATGCCAAATGGCTGTGGGCTACGCTAGCTCATTTAGCAGACAAGATTTGCTTCGAATTTTATACTATTTTATAGCATGAAGAATACAATTCAACAAAGCTGAATAGAATAAAAAGGATATTTTCTCCAAACGATCTGAGGGAGGGCAAACCTGCGGCTATTCTGTGTTGAGCAGTTAACAAAGAAACAGGTCCTCCAATATGCTTCATTTAGAGTTATTAATGTAACTTTAGTTGTTCTACAAACGTTGAGCTATACATTTTGATTTGTAACACATTGTAAGGCTGCATGATGCGACTCTAAGATTTGAAAAAAGTAGCTTGAAAGGCATGAGCTCTGCTTTGTTTTTTTTTGCGCAGGCTCTACACACTTCATCAGTCTCTCATTCACAATTTGACAAGCACTTGATAATGCCCCAATAATTTCACAGCGGCGTCCCCTTTGTGTAGCTGTAAATGCACCCTAAAAAAATCCATGCCTTTCGTGGCCAGTGGCCATTTTGCCCTTCTCCCAGAGTACTACGTTGTGCCCTCCTTCCTGAGTGCTGTGTTGTCCGAAGCACCTCTCATACACATTGCTCTCCATCACGTGATCGGGTCTTTCTCACAGGCTACAAGTGAAGACGGACACATCGGGGACTCAACTGAGCGAGTCCTTATCCAATTCTGAGGTGCATATTAAAGATATTGGAAGAACTGTCCACATTTACATTTCGTCAGCCAACAAGAAGAGTAGGACTAACGAACAGCAAAAGCACGAGCCTATGTCAATCTACTCTCCCCCATAGTACAAAAGTTAACCTATTCTATTCTGTGCAAGAAATAAATATTCCAAATATAGTCTGAGACAGTTGTGCAATAGATCCCCATAGCAATACAACCACTCCCATTTAAAAAATAATAAAATGTTAAATTATGCAACGCGGCTGACGCAACAGATCACAACAGATTTAGCTTAAAATGTTGATAAACTATTAGGTTATTTCTTCACATTATAAGCACAGCAATGAACACACTATTAGGTTATTTCTTCACATTATAAGCACAGCAATGAACACACTATTAGGCTAGTTCTTCACATTATAAGCACAGCAATGAACACACTATTAGGCTAGTTCTTCACATTATAAGCACAGCAATGAACACACTATTAGGTTAGTTCTTCACATTATAAGCACAGCAATGAGCACACTATTAGGCTAGTTCTTCACATTATAAGCACAGCAATGAGCACACTATTAGGCTAGTTCTTCACATTATAAGCACAGCAATGAGCACACTATTAGGCTAGTTCTTCACATTATAAGCACAGCAATGAACACACTATTAGGCTAGTTCTTCACATTATAAGCACAGCAATGAACACACTATTAGGCTAGTTCTTCACATTATAAGCACAGCAATGAACACACTATTAGGCTAGTTCTTCACATTATAAGCACAGCAATGAACACACTATTAGGCTAGTTCTTCACATTATAAGCACAGCAATGAACACACTATTAGGCTAGTTCTTCACATTATAAGCACAGCAATGAACACACAGCATTAGTCTAGGCTGAACACACAGTTCTTCACATTATAAAGCACAGCAATGAACACACAGCATTAGTCTATAAGCACAGCAATGAACACACAGCATTAGTCTATAAGCACAGCAATGAACACACAGCATTAGTCTATAAGCACAGCAATGAACACACAGCATTAGTCTATAAGCACAGCAATGAACACACAGCATTAGTCTATAAGCACAGCAATGAACACACAGCATTAGTCTATAAGCACAGCAATGAACACACAGCATTAGTCTATAACACATATGTCAGAGTCAAGGCCCGCGGGCCACATCCGGCCCGCGAGAAGGTTTTTTACGGCCCCTGGGATGATCTTGATTTATTATTAGAACCGGCCCGCAGACCGCAGCAAGCCGGCAGCCCGCAGATCTTTTACACGCACCAATACTACATTTCCCACAATGCAACGGTGACGCACCGAGCAGTAGGCTGCTTCATTTCAATATTTATTGGCACAGCAGTTGTCAGCATCACAGTAAAATTAACTTTCAGATACCCATCAAAAATGGCAAAACGGAAGGTGGACACTGAGAACCGGGGGTTTCAAACAAGGTGGGAGTCGGAGTATTTGTTCACGGAGGTAGCTGGAAAACCTGTGTGTCTTCTGTGTGGAGAAAGTGTGGCGGTACTGAAAGAGTATAATCTGAGACGACATTATGAAACGAAACACGCGGACAAAAACAAGAATATGGACATGGAACAAAGGCTACAAAAGGCAGAGGAATTAAAACGAGGCCTCAAATCTCGACAGGCTCTGTTCAAAAAAGCCAAATCACAAGGCCAGGCTGCTGTCAAGGCCAGTTTTATTTTGGCAGAAGAGATCGCTAAATCAGCCCGGCCATTTACGGAGGGGGATTTCATCAAAAACTGCATGATTAAAGTTTGTGACGAAGTTTGCCCAGAAAAAAGGCAACTCTTTTTAAATGTGAGTCTGAGCAGAAACACCATTGCCGAGAGAGTAGACCAGTTGTCCATCAATCTAAAAGAGCAGCTTGTGAAAAAGGGAAAAGATTTCATTGCATATTCCTTGGCTGTGGATGAGAGCACCGACATTTCTGACATTGCCCAGTTGTCAATTTTCATCCGCGGAGTGGACTCCAGCCTAAGCGTGACAGAGGAGTTTTTGGCTTTACGTCCTATGCATGGCACAACTACGGGGCATGATTTGTATGAAGAGGTGTCAAGATGTGTAAATGAGATGGAGCTGCCTTGGGAAAAACTCGTGGGTTTGACAACCGACGGAGCACCTGCGATGTGTGGACACAGGAGCGGACTGGTGACGAAGATACGGGAAAAGATGCAAGAGGAAAACGCGACAGGTGAGCTGACAGCTTATCATTGTATCATACACCAGGAAGCGTTGTGCGGTAAAGCCTTGAAAATGGAGCATGTAATGAGCATCATCACGCGCACAGTTAACTTTATCAGAGCCAAAGGTTTGAATCACCGCCAGTTCAAGGCATTTCTGACGGAGTTAGAAACGGAGCATGGTGATTTGCCTTATCACACAGAGGTGCGATGGCTAAGCCAGGGAAAGGTGCTTCAAAGATGTTTCGAGCTTCGTGAGGAGATTTGTCTGTTCTTGGACAGCAAAGGGAAAGACACAACACAACTCCGAGACGAAATGTTTCTGTGTGAAATGGCTTTTCTGTGTGACATTACGAGTCATCTGAATGCAATGAACTTGCAGCTGCAGGGTCGGGATCGTGTCATCTCTGATATGTACAGTACAGTGAAGGCATTTAAAACCAAACTGACTCTGTGGGAGACGCAGATGCGGAAAGAAAATTTGAGCCACTTTCCCAGCTGCCAGACCATGAAAGAGAAGCTCTCTACCAGTGCGTTCCCGAGCGCACAGTTGGCTGATAAAATAGGTATGCTTGCCGCTGACTTTCGACGCCGATTTGCTGACTTTGAAGCACAAAAAGCAGGTTGGAACTGCTCGGTAACCCATTTGCTGTTGACGTGGAAAGCTCACCACCAAACCTCCAAATGGAGTTGATTGACCTCCAATGCAATGATGCACTGAGGGCAAAATATGCGGCAGTGGGTGCTGCGGAGTTCGCCCGTTTCCTCCCCGACACAATGCCCCAGCTGCGCATCCAGGCTGCTCAAACGTTGTCTATGTTTGGCAGCACATACCTGTGTGAACAACTGTTTTCTTTGATGAACTTGAACAAAACATCACACAGAAGTCGACTTACTGCTGAACACCTCCACTCAATTCTGAGGATTTCCTCAGCTCAGAGCCTTACCCCGAACATTGATGAACTTGTGGAAAAGATGGGACACCACCAAGTATCACCCTCAACCTCAAACAAGTGAACATTACTGTGCAATCACATATTTAGAGTTTTTACTCAGTTCAAGTTTAAAAGTTAAAGTTTAATATTTGTTTTCACTGCATGTTACTTCTCCTTAAACAAAGTGTTGTTTTTGATTAATAGATTTTTGCACTTTATTTTATTGTATTTCAATCCAATTATATTTTAAAAATATTTCAGTTGAGTGGATGATAGAAAATTGCTATTATTGTTTTTTTCTTTGAAGTAAATTTAGCCCACTTTTGCTAAAATAGAAAATATAGGCTACTGATGGTGCCTTGAATACCGGTTTCTTTCATTTAATGTTCATGTTATGGGGATTTTTATATAAAGGAAATTTGTCTTTTGTGTCTGTTGAAAATGAAAGATTACTGACAGAGCCATAAGAAAATATTGCTTTATTTATCTGATCATATTGGAATATATTTGTTAGGTTTTCAGTAGGTTCAATTAGGTTCACTAGACTATATGCGTCATTTAAAAAATTTTCAATGAACATTCGAACAGTCCGGCCCTCGGCTTGTAGCTAAATTTTTTATTTGGCCCTCCGTCCATTTGACTTTGACACCCCTGGTCTATAAGCACAGCAATGAACACACAGCATTAGTCTATAAGCACAGCAATGAACACACAGCATTAGTCTATAAGCACAGCAATGAACACACAGCATTAGTCTATAAGCACAGCAATGAACACACAGCATTAGTCTATAAGCACAGCAATGAATAATAATAATAATAATATATGCCATTTAGCAGACGCTTTTATCCAAAGCGACTTACAGTCATGTGTGCATACATTCTACGTATGGGTGGTTCCGGGAATCGAACCCACTACCCTGGCGTTACAAGCGCCATGCTCTACCAACTGAGCTAGAGAAGCATTAGTCTATAAGCACAGCAATGAACACACAGCATTAGTCTATAAGCACAAATGTTCCATTAGTGGAACAAACCATTATAAAAAGTGACCGCAAATGCAATTATGCAGGTAACGCTTTTATTATAAAAGGGTGCGTTTTTATGGATTTTTAAACTGGAAACTCACACACTGCTTATGTATGCCAGTGAGGCTCTACACCCGTGTAAAGCGGATTAATGTGCTCAATTTTAAGAAGTTATTTGGCCACTTTAGTTGTGATACAAACCTTGTCAAAACACATAGGCCTAGGGATTAGGCTACATGAGGTGTACGACTATGATTCAAAAAAGTCGCAAAGAAAAAGATGTTTCTTATGCTGGGAATCATTCACAAGTGATAGGCTAATATTGTCACCTTATCTTTTTATTTTATTTAACTAGGCAAGTAAATTCAGAACAAAATCTTGTTTCCAATGACGGCCATCAAACTATTCCTGATGTAATCTTGTCTTTACATGTACTAAATCATATCTGTGTGACATTTGTTTTGATTTAGAATGGTCCATTATCATGCACCCGTCTGGAAACAGGGAGAGGGGGAAAAAAGACATGTCATCTACGCACTTAAATAGCAAATGGACGAGGCTTTTCCCTTGGTTCATTTTCATGCCAGCCAGGTAGGCTATACTCCTGTTGTAAAGAGAAGCAATGTGCTTCATATTAGGAAAGTTGAGAAATAAATATAGTAGTCCTAGCCTATAGAAAGCTGATGGGATCCTCCTCTTTTTAATAGAGGCCATCACTCTATTTTCTCCCACAATTGCAGAGCCGATAGAAAATGTTGAGCAACGTGAGCTCATCGGCTCTCATGAAGTGTTTGATTCGATTTTCGATTACATTTGCATTGATGTCAGAGTGCTGAGTGCCAGGCAGTTAATTAAGCAAGTTTGGTCGGCTATTAATGACCACAAGCAGCATCAGAGCTCGGAGAAGCCTAATTACCGTCACTAAACGATCATGTGGAATTTGACTGCCTTCATGACTCGTGACAGCCGACGTGGCAGTAATACGGTCACTGCAACAGCCCTATCCACGGCCCTAACTGTTTTTAAGTATCTGTAATCAGATGCATATCTGTATTCCCAAGTCATGTGAAATCCATAAATTAGGGTCTAATTCATTTATTTCAATTGACTGTTTTCTTTATATGGACTGTAAACTCAGTAAAATCATTGCAAATTGTTGCATGTTGCGTTTATAAATGTTTTTCCAGTACAGTTTAGTGCAGGGAATGAACTACAATGACCATAATCCATTGCGCATCTACTTGTCCGATCTGTGTGGAGCAGACGCAACAACGGAGAGAAGAGTGAAGAATGAGTGACTGAGAGGAAGAGAGGGCAGTTGCATGATTGATAGTTGGTATTCATGCACAGGCAGCAGCTCTATAGAGGATGAGATGATGACTTGGAATTCAATAATAAAGTAATCAAATAAAACTAATACACAATAACATCAAAACGCAGGGAAGTCCCTCAGATCTTTCTTCTATTATTAAGTCACATGACTATACAGGCCTATAGAGTCAGGGTAGTGTAATACAGGCCTATAGAGTCAGGGTAGTGTAATACAGGCCTATAGAGTCAGGGTGATGTTATACAGGCCTATAGAGTCAGGGTACTGTAATACAGGCCTATAGAGTCAGGGTGATGTAATACAGGCCTATAGAGTCAGGGTACTGTAATACAGGCCTATAGAGTCAGGGTAGTGTAATACAGGCCTATAGAGTCAGGGTGATGTAATACAGGCCTATAGAGTCAGGGTAGTGTAATACAGGCCTATAGAGTCAGGGTAGTGTAATACAGGCCTATAGAGTCAGGGTAGTGTAATACAGGCCTATAGAGTCAGGGTAGTGTAATACAGGCCTATAGAGTCAGGGTAGTGTAATACAGGCCTATAGAGTCAGGGTAGTGTAATACAGGCCTATAGAGTCAGGGTAGTGTAATACAGGCCTATAGAGTCAGGGTACTGTAATACAGGCCTATAGAGTCAGGGTAGTGTAATACAGGCCTATAGAGTCAGTCAGGGTGATGTAATACAGGCCTATAGAGTCAGGGTAGTGTAATACAGGCCTATAGAGTCAGGGTAGTGTAATACAGGCCTATAGAGTCAGGGTAGTGTAATACAGGCCTATAGAGTCAGGCCTATAGAGTCAGGGTGAATACAGGCCTATAGAGTCAGGGTAGTGTAATACAGGCCTATAGAGTCAGGGTAGTGTAATACAGGCCTATAGAGTCAGGGTGATGTAATACAGGCCTATAGAGTCAGGGTGATGTTATACAGGCCTATAGAGTCAGGGTGATGTAATACAGGCCTATAGAGTCAGGGTAGTGTAATACAGGCCTATAGAGTCAGGGTGATGTAATACAGGCCTATAGAGTCAGGGTGATGTTATACAGGCCTATAGAGTCAGGGTGATGTAATACAGGCCTATAGAGTCAGGGTGATGTAATACATACCGATGACACTTCCAATGGTTATTTCAGAACTAATCAATTTACATCTCAGTGAGTAGGACTGGACACGTTTATATAAAACGGGACACTGCCGTGCTAGACAGAGTCCCAAATGGTACCCTATTCTCCACACCTTTCACCAGGGCCCATAGTGCACTACTTTTGACTAGAGCGAGCCCTGTGTAAGAAACAGGATACCATTTGGATACCAGAGGCCTAGCTTGAAGAGAGGAGCAGAAGCTGAGGTGCAGAGAGTGAACTATAAGAAGGGAGGTGGTGGAATCAATACAAAAGTCACACTGACGCACCACAGGACAAGAGAGACACACTGAGTGACAGTTCGATTCACACTGAACCAGTCCCACGTGTGTCAATCTAACTCTAAATCAAGTGTCAACTGCCCCTGTATTTGAATAAATCTACTGCAGATAAGCCATCTAACGACACTACCTATAGCTTCCTCTTTCGACAAAATACGTTGCTGTAGATCAGTGAAAAATAAATAAAAATACAAATTTAAAAGATATAATATATAACTTTTTTTGGGGGGCTGACAAAATTCACATAGAAATGTAAGTTATAGATCTGTCATTTGTCTCGTAAGCCAGTCTATGACGCCGTAGATCTGTTCTACGTGAGTTTCTATACTTCCCATTCTTTAATTTTAGCATCTTTTCATTTTCCTTTCGGTTTTGTACACCAGCTTCAAAAACAGTTGAAAATACAATATTTCTGGTTTGGAAAATATATTTCCACAGCGGATTAGATGGTGCAATGATTCTCAACACAATGACTGCTTGTTTTGACACATAAACTGAACATAGGCAAGCTATTATAACTTTAGCAACCAGGAAATGGTGGAGAGATTTCTGCATATTCTGCATATCTACCTTTAACAGGTAGAAAGAAAGCCATGTATTGAACATCAATGAAATTTCATTGATTAGCCATTGATGTCCAATGGAAGTCATGTGCAATACAAAAATGTCTCTCAATTGACCCCAAGATACTGTCATGAAGAAGTTATTGGGAGGTCGAGTGAGGGGACAAATCAGAGAAGAGAGACCAAAAGGAGATCAACTTTACAAAGGCTGTATAAAAATTTAAAAATCTGATTTTCAAGAATGAACACTGAAAATGATGCCAAGGGTTTACTAGTATACAAGCCTCAACACACGCAGGGGAAATAATGTCCTGTAAGCAAACGAACACACTGCCGTGTCTGTATTCATTATGGTGTCTCGGAGTAAGAGTTCTGATCTAGGATCAGATCCCCTGTGTTCTATTATATTATGATCTAAAACAAAACTGACCCTAGATCAGCACTCCTACCCTCAGACAGACAGTGCAGGCCTGCCTGGATAAAGCCATGACATGATACAAACAGCTTCTAGAGGACCGAGTGTTGCTGAAAGTCATTCAGCTTCATCAAGAGAAACAAGCTGTCGAGAGTGTGTTGCCAAACCAAATGGCGCCCTGTTCCCTACGGTGTCGTACTGTTCACCAGAGATCTGGTCAAAAGTAGTGTGCCAGGGAATAGTTAGGGTGCCATTTGGGATGCAATCAGTGTTCAGGAGATTTCTGCTAAATCATTCTGTTTGTTTCAATATTTAGATTCAGTTTTGGAATCCATATTCCTGTTCTGCCATTGGACTAGGCCTCTATTCCTGTTCTGCCATTGGACTAGGCCTCTATTCCTGTTCTTCCATTGGACTAGGCCTCTATTCCTGTTCTGCCAATGTTCTAGGTCTCTATTCCTGTTCTGCCATTGGACGAGGCCTCTATTCCTGTTCTGCCATTGGACTAGGCCTCTATTCCTGTTCTGCCATTGGACTAGGCCTCTATTCCTGTTCTGCCATTGGACTAGGCCTCTATTCCTGTTCTGCCATTGGACTAGGCCTCTATTCCTGTTCTGCCATTGGACTAGGCCTCTATTCCTGTTCTGCCATTGGACTAGGCCTCTATTCCTGTTCTGCCATTGGACTAGGCCTCTATTCCTGTTCTGCCAATGTTCTAGGCCTCTATTCATGTTCTGCCATTGGACGAGGCCTCTATTCCTGTTCTGCCATTGGGCTAGGCCTCTATTCCTGTTCTGCCATTGGGCTAGGCCTCTATTCCTGTTCTGCCATTGGACTAGACCTCTATTCCTGTTCTGCCATTGGGCTAGGCCTCTATTCCCGTTCTGCCATTGGACTAGACCTCTATTCCTGTTCTGCCATTGGACTAGGCCTCTATTCCTGTTCTGCCATTGGACTAGGCCTCTATTCCTGTTCTGCCATTGGACTAGACCTCTATTCCTGTTCTGCCATTGGACTAGGCCTATATGACACAATAAGGTGCCTGAAGAAATAAATCAGAATCCCTTGATTATGTTCTCCCTTGTTGCAGCACCAGATTACACCATGTGACACTGGCTTTATGTTTCAGAGGTCTGTGTTGCCTTGGCCCTCCAGTGAGCTACCACCCCTAGCCTGGCTGGTGGTCTGTGTTGCCTTGGCACTGCAGTGAGCTACCACCCCTAGCCTGGCTGGTGGTCTGTGTTGCCTTGGCCCTCCAGTGAGCTACCACCCCTAGCCTGGCTGGTGGTCTGTGTTGCCTTGGCACTGCAGTGAGCTACCACCTCTAGCCTGGCTGGTGGTCTGTGTTGCCTTGGCACTGCAGTGAGCTACCACCCCTAGCCTGGCTGGTGGTCTGTGTTGCCTTGGCACTGCAGTGAGCTACCACCCCTAGCCTGGCTGGTGGTCTGTGTTGCCTTGGCACTGCAGTGAGCTACCACCCCTAGCCTGGCTGGTGGTCTGTGTTGCCTTGGCACTGCAGTGAGCTACCACCCCTAGCCTGGAGGAACCAGGCAGCCATCAGTCAGGCTGGTTTCCCCATCCAGGCTTCCCTCTACCCTAAATAACATCTGATTTCCTCTTCAGAAGATGTTTTCATGTTTGGCATGACAACAACCATAAGTGGTGAAGAATAGCCAACTGTCATGTTCCTGGAAATGCCAGCCATATGACGGGAACGTTAGAGAGATGAGGGAGTCCAAACCTTAGAGATTATTCCTAAGGTCCAAACCTTCAAACTCAATGGGATGGGTGGCATCCATCTCGGTTTGAAACTCATTGGTCCTGGGACAAGTCTACTGGCTAGTTTAGCTATGCCTAAACTTTGGCAGAGAGAGTAGACCTACAGCATTTGTTAGCTAGCTAGCCATTTAACTTAGAAAGAAACGTCCAATTGAATAGGATAGTAAATTGTCTAACATTTAGTCAATGCAATGGGGCTGGTTGTTCTTCCGATGCGACAATATAACCATCACCGCAGCTCAGCGGCTGTATTGCCCATCAGAGCAAACTGCTTGCTTGTCTTAGCACTATCAAGTATGTCAAAGTATAGATACTGTGGGGGGGCAAGACAAGGAACACGACTTACCTCGGGATACAACTCGGGGACGATCCATCTATTTCCCATGTGGCGAACAGGTTCATTGGCACCGGTCTGTTGAGCGCCCCGCCACCGAAGCTCAACCGGCCACTTCTCTCCGCCATGGTTCGTTATGAATCTGCCTAAACGTCCACACGAACCGAGGCGGTACAAAAATATATACCTATCTGAATATAAAAAAAATGAATTTTGTCTTGAAGTGCGATGGTAAAAAAATTAAATAAAATTAAACACACACAAACACACAAAAAAAACAGTTCTTCATGCGATTAAATTCGTACAATGTGGAATTAGTGCAGCAGGTTGTTCCGGACCAAATGCTCACATGTCAGACTTGCATACACTGTTCCCTAGAACTGCAGTACTTTGCTCCCCCACTGCCACCCCCCAGGAAATAACGTCATTGCTGGCCATGGACGCAGCCTTCATTCAGATCAGGGGCGCAGGCTGGCGAAGTGGCATGCAAGCAAATGTCCTTGAACCGTGCGATTCATCCCAACCTACATGCAAAAATATGTCAATGAAAATGTATCATTTACAATGTATATGAATAGATGTATTGTTGTCTAGCTCGAAGACCTCTGAAACAAGTGGAGTTACATCTTCACTCGCCTCCAAGCAACCGACTAGGTGCGGTCTGCAGGTGCATCTTCTCAACAAAAATGTTTTTTTTTTTTTGTTTGCGGCTCCTAAGATTAGTGCACATATTTTTCTGCATTAACATCATCCCATTGAAATGTGTAAAAAAATGTATCGTTAAAGATTGTCTCTACATATATTAACATAATTGAGACTGTCGCACAGATGTTTGGGTTTTTTTTTTCGTTTCTCCATGACATCGTTACAAGTTTGCTTCGGGTAACCTCGACAAATATCGGACTAAAGGAGTCTCAACGTTACATTTTTTTTTTTTGTCGAAGGACCTTCCTTCCGTGTTCTGTTTAAAGGGCGAAATGGCTCTGGAAGCCAAAACAACGAGATAGTCCATCTAAAGATGAATCGATTCTCAATCTCGTTACCCTCTACTTTCATATCACATCAAAATCATTTCAGAAATGCAACAACAAAAATACACACTTACTATACACCAATGGAGGCTAGTGGGGTGAGTTATAGGAGGATGGGCTCATTGTAACGGCTGGAATGGAATCAATGGAACGGAGTCATAATATGTGTTTTCCATATGTTTCATGTGTTTTTGATACCATTCCGTTTATTCTATCCCAGCCATTACAATGAGCCCGTCCTCCTATAGCTCCCCCCACCAGCCGCCAATGCTTTACACTGTTTTCACTGGGGGTTTAACACAGTATTTTTCAGTGACCACATGTTTGTGGCGTCTGTCTTCCTTTTAAACACAGGTGTTTTGTAGATACAGCTAATTAGTACAACACTCTGTCATCTGCCTGTGGTCTGTAAACAAGCGTTGTAACGTGGAGATGTGGCTGTGTGGGAACCGTAAACCCTATTAAGGTGAGTATCCATATGTTTCCAAAACAGGCACACCGCTAAGCGATGTGTGTTAATGTTCAAGGCCAAGCGGCTCGCGGCTCTTAACAAACCCCCCCCCTACAGAAGATGCTTTCCTCCAATGATTTATGTGTAATGAGTCATGATCAAGGACAATGGGGGTTACCCTGACGATTCAGCGTTCTAATTTAGTGGGTGTTCTGCTGCAGAATTTTAAAGTTTTACAAGACAAACAGAAGAAAGGAGGCTGGACTGTCTGACTGTATAAACACCCTCTATTGGGACTGTCTGACTGTATAAACACCCTCTATTGGGACTGTCTGACTGTATAAACACCCTCTATTGGGACTGTCTGACTGTATAAACACCCTCTATTGGGACTGTCTGACTGTATAAACACCCTCTATTGGGACTGTCTGACTGTATAAACACCCTCTATTGGGACTGTCTGACTGTATAAACACCCTCTATTGGGACTGTCTGACTGTATAAACACCCTCTATTGGGACTGTCTGACTGTATAAACACCCTCTATTGGGACTGTCTGACTGTATAAACACCCTCTATTGGGACTGTCTGACTGTATAAACACCATCTATTGGGACTGTCTGACTGTATAAACACCATCTATTGGGACTGTCTGACTGTATAAACACCATCTATTGGGACTGTCTGACTGTATAAACACCATCTATTGGGACTGTCTGACTGTATAAACACCATCTATTGGGACTGTCTGACTGTATAAACACCATCTATTGGGACTGTCTGACTGTATAAACACCATCTATTGGGACTGTCTGACTGTATAAACACCATCTATTGGGACTGTCTGACTGTATAAACACCCTCTATTGGGACTGTCTGACTGTATAAACACCCTCTATTGGGACTGTCTGACTGTATAAACACCCTCTATTGGGACTGTCTGACTGTATAAACACCATCTATTGGGACTGTCTGACTGTATAAACACCCTCTATTGGGACTGTCTGACTGTATAAACACCCTCTATTGGGACTGTCTGACTGTATAAACACCATCTATTGGGACTGTCTGACTGTATAAACACCCTCTATTGGGACTGTCTGACTGTATAAACACCCTCTATTGGGACTGTCTGACTGTATAAACACCATCTATTGGGACTGTCTTACTTTGGACATATGTACTGTATAAACACCATCTATTGGGACTGTCTGACTGTATAAACACCCTCTATTGGGACTGTCTGACTGTATAAACACCATCTATTGGGACTGTCTGACTGTATAAACACCCTCTATTGGGACTGTCTGACTGTATAAACACCCTCTATTGGGACTGTCTGACTGTATAAACACCCTCTATTGGGACTGTCTGACTGTATAAACACCCTCTATTGGGACTGTCTGACTGTATAAACACCCTCTATTGGGACTGTCTGACTGTATAAACACCCTCTATTGGGACTGTCTGACTGTATAAACACCATCTATTGGGACTGTCTTACTTTGGACATATGTACTGTATAAACACCATCTATTGGGACTGTCTGACTGTATAAACACCCTCTATTGGGACTGTCTGACTGTATAAACACCCTCTATTGGGACTGTCTGACTGTATAAACACCCTCTATTGGGACTGTCTGACTGTATAAACACCATCTATTGGGACTGTCTGACTGTATAAACACCCTCTATTGGGACTGTCTGACTGTATAAACACCATCTATTGGGACTGTCTGACTGTATAAACACCCTCTATTGGGACTGTCTGACTGTATAAACACCCTCTATTGGGACTGTCTGACTGTATAAACACCATCTATTGGGACTGTCTGACTGTATAAACACCCTCTATTGGGACTGTCTGACTGTATAAACACCCTCTATTGGGACTGTCTGACTGTATAAACACCCTCTATTGGGACTGTCTGACTGTATAAACACCATCTATTGGGACTGTCTGACTGTATAAACACCATCTATTGGGACTGTCTGACTGTATAAACACCATCTATTGGGACTGTCTGACTGTATAAACACCCTCTATTGGGACTGTCTGACTGTATAAACACCATCTATTGGGACTGTCTGACTGTATAAACACCCTCTATTGGGACTGTCTGACTGTATAAACACCCTCTATTGGGACTGTCTTACTTTGGACTATGTATAAAACACCCTCTGTCTGACTGTGGGACTGTCTGACTGTATAAACACCATCTATTGGGACTGTCTGACTGTATAAACACCATCTATTGGGACTGTCTGACTGTATAAACACCCTCTATTGGGACTGTCTGACTGTATAAACACCCTCTATTGGGACTGTCTGACTGTATAAACACCCTCTATTGGGACTGTCTGACTGTATAAACACCCTCTATTGGGACTGTCTGACTGTATAAACACCATCTATTGGGACTGTCTGACTGTACACCCTCTATTGGGACTGTCTGACTGTATAAACACCATCTATTGGGACTGTCTGACTGTATAAACACCCTCTATTGGGACTGTCTGACTGTATAAACACCCTCTATTGGGACTGTCTGACTGTATAAACACCCTCTATTGGGACTGTCTTACTTTGACATATGTACTGTATAAACACACCATCTATTGGGACTGTCTGACTGTATAAACACCCTCTATTGGGACTGTCTGACTGTATAAACACCATCTATTGGGACTGTCTGACTGTATAAACACCCTCTATTGGGACTGTCTGACTGTATAAACACCCTCTATTGGGACTGTCTTACTTTGGACATATGTACTGTATAAACACCCTCTATTGGGACTGTCTGACTGTATAAACACCCTCTATTGGGACTGTCTGACTGTATAAACACCATCTATTGGGACTGTCTTACTTTGGACATATGTACTGTATAAACACCATCTATTGGGACTGTCTGACTGTATAAACACCCTCTATTGGGACTGTCTTACTTTGGACATATGTACTGTATAAACACCATCTATTGGGACTGTCTGACTGTATAAACACCCTCTATTGGGACTGTCTGACTGTATAAACACCCTCTATTGGGACTGTCTTACTTTGGACATATGTACTGTATAAACACCATCTATTGGGACTGTCTGACTGTATAAACACCCTCTATTGGGACTGTCTGACTGTATAAACACCATCTATTGGGACTGGCTGACTGTATAAACACCCTCTATTGGGACTGTCTGACTGTATAAACACCCTCTATTGGGACTGTCTGACTGTATAAACACCCTCTATTGGGACTGTCTGACTGTATAAACACCATCTATTGGGACTGTCGGACTGTATAAACACCCTCTATTGGGACTGTCTGACTGTATAAACACCCTCTATTGGGACTGTCTTACTTTGGACATATGTACTGTATAAACACCATCTATTGGGACTGTCTGACTGTATAAACACCCTCTATTGGGACTGTCTGACTGTATAAACACCCTCTATTGGGACTGTCTTACTTTGGACATATGTACTGTATAAACACCCTCTATTGGGACTGTCTGACTGTATAAACACCCTCTATTGGGACTGTCTGACTGTATAAACACCCTCTATTGGGACTGTCTGACTGTATAAACACCCTCTATTGGGACTGTCTGACTGTATAAACACCCTCTATTGGGACTGTCTGACCCTCTATTGGGACTGTCTGACTGTATAAACACCCTCTATTGGGACTGTCTGACTGTATAAACACCATCTATTGGGACTGTCTGACCACCATCTATTGGGACTGTCTGACCCTCTATTGAGACTGTCACGCAGTTATTTTTTTATCCCTCATACATCATTTACAAGTTTTCTTTGTATGACCTAGAGAGGAATCGTCACTAATTTTGTGGGAGCTTATGTGCCATTGACAAGATAGTTACTAACAAGAGAAACAGAAAGAGGGCTTTTTCCCCCATAGAGGCAATAATGGGTTACCTGATCCATATTTATGCAGGACAATTCAAATTTAGGCAACAAAAAAAACCGAACAATGTAAATAATTTCACTTTATTTACATTGTGTGTAACTGGGGACACAACTCCAGAAAATGCATTGATTTGAGACAGCTTTATGACATCATTACCACTTCTGAGCGATCAATGTGTGGTAATCTCATTGAAACGTTGTCTACACTTACAGCTCAATGATGCCACCTAGTGGTATATTTAAGCAATAGGGCTTAGGGGTTGGTATATGGCCAACACAGCATTCTAATGCATTGCGGAGTGCCTGGACCCAGCCTTTAGCCGTGGGATATTGGCCATATAACACAAACCCCCCAAGGTGCCTTATTGCTATTATAAACTAGTTACCAATGTAATTAGAGCTGTAAAAATACATGTTTTTGTCATACCTGTGGTATACGGTCTGATATACCACGGCTGTCAGCCAATCAGTATTCATGGCTCGAACCACCCTGGTTATAAATCGTGATACAGTATGCAGTTGTAAAATACAGTATTTATTTTTCAAATTGCAAATTGTATTCTCAAAATACGTCACATTACTTGGCAAAGATAATTTTTTATTTGACCTTTATTTTGACAGGGAGTCAAATAGAATAAAACTTTATTGTCCATCCCAGGGTGAACATTTTTTTTTCTTTGATGGCATCACCTTCCATTAAACAGATGACATACACATGTGTTCTCACATCACAAACACTCCATCACACTGCATAACCTAACAACATAGAGGACATTCATAGATTCACTCACAATTGTCCGCTGTCCTAAACGCACGAGATAGATAAGTACATATACCGACACAATTTAAGTTGCAATTTAGTAGTCCGACAACAGCACAAGGAAGGAACAAATGTTTGAACACGTTCTTCTTGACCGTGGTCATTCTGAAGCGCCGGCCAGAGGGAAGTCTCTCCAGCTGAGGGTGGGAGGGGTCGTCGCCAACGACAGTCAGTGCCCTTCTTTTTGGGTTGCCTTGTGGAACAGAACGCTCAACTGTGCCTGTGGTCGACCAATTACTTTGCTGGCTGTGTTTACTATTCTGATCAGTTTTTTTTGCGCCTCCCGCTCAGATTACCATACCAGACTGTCATATTGAACGTGAGGATGCTCTCTACCAGACTTCTGTACAGCCTCTCCAGAACATCCTGGTTGCCCCCTAAACCCTTCAATTTCCTAACTAAAAGCAGGCGCTGACTTGCTTTTTTTTTTTAAAGAAGAGAAAAACAGTCTGTGTTCTCTGTAAAAGTCAGCTTGTCATCCGTTTGTGTCCCTAGGTATTTAAAACACTCAACCACCTCCACTGATTGGTCGTTCAGAGAGAGTGGTTGGGACATTGGCAGGTTGTTGTCATTGTTGATCAGCTCCTTTGTCTTTTCCACATTGATGTGGAGGGCCACTTGGCCGACACCATTCTTGAAGGTTGTTGGTCTGTTTTAAAACAGCTGTCCCCATCTGACAGAGCATCTTTAATAAAGACACCAGAGCTTATTTTTATTTTATTTCACCTTTATTTAACCAGGTAGGCTAGTTGAGAACACCTTTATTTAACCAGGTAGGCTAGTTGAGAACACCTTTATTTAACCAGGTAGGCTAGTTGAGAACACCTTTATTTAACCAGGTAGGCCAGTTGAGAACACCTTTATTTAACCAGGTAGGCTAGCACCTTTAGTTGAGAACACCTTTATTTAACCAGGTAGGCTAGTTGAGAACACCTTTATTTAACCAGGTAGGCTAGTTGAGAACACCTTTATTTAACCAGGTAGGCTAGTTGAGAACACCTTTATTTAACCAGGTAGGCTAGTTGAGAACACCTTTATTTAACCAGGTAGGCTAGTTGAGAACACCTTTATTTAACCAGGTAGGCTAGTTGAGAACACCTTTATTTAACCAGGTAGTTGAGAACACCTTTATTTAACCAGGTAGGCTAGTTGAGAACACCTTTATTTAACCAGGTAGGCTAGTTGAGAACACCTTTATTTAACCAGGTAGGCTAGTTGAGAACACCTTTATTTAACCAGGTAGGCTAGTTGAGAACACCTTTATTTAACCAGGTAGGCTAGTTGAGAACACCTTTATTTAACCAGGTAGGCTAGTTGAGAACACCTTTATTTAACCAGGTAGGCTAGTTGAGAACACCTTTATTTAACCAGGTAGGCTAGTTGAGAACACCTTTATTTAACCAGGTAGGCTAGTTGAGAACACCTTTATTTAACCAGGTAGGCTAGTTGAGAACACCTTTATTTAACCAGGTAGGCTAGTTGAGAACACCTTTATTTAACCAGGTAGGCTAGTTGAGAACACCTTTATTTAACCAGGTAGGCTAGTTGAGAACACCTTTATTTAACCAGGTAGGCTAGTTGAGAACACCTTTATTTAACCAGGTAGGCTAGTTGAGAACACCTTTATTTAACCAGGTAGGCTAGTTGAGAACACCTTTATTTAACCAGGTAGGCTAGTTGAGAACACCTTTATTTAACCAGGTAGGCTAGTTGAGAACACCTTTATTTAACCAGGTAGGCTAGTTGAGAACACCTTTATTTAACCAGGTGGGCTAGTTGAGAACACCTTTATTTAACCAGGTGGGCTAGTTGAGAACACCTTTATTTAACCAGGTGGGCTAGTTGAGAACACCTTTACTTAACCAGGTAGGCTAGTTGAGAACAAGCTGTGGAACTCCACGTGGTTAGTGTAGTGTCAACAACGCACCCACTGCCAGCTAGCCTACTTCAGCAGTACTGTATCATTTTAATCATTTTAGTCAATAAGATTCTTGCTACGTAGCTTAACTTTCTGAACATTCGAGACGTGTAGTCCACTTGTCATTCCAATCTCCTTTGCATTAGCGTAGCCTCTTCTGTAGCCTGTCAACTATGTGTCTGTTTATCCCTGTTCTCTCCTCTCTGCACAGACCATACAAACGCTCCACACCGCGTGGCCGCGGCCACCCTAATCTGGTGGTCCCAGCGCGCACGACCCACGTGGAGTTCCAGGTCTCCGGTAGCCTCTGGAACTGCCAATCTGCGGTCAACAAGGCAGAGTTCATCTCAGCCTATGCCTCCCTCCAGTCCCTCGACTTCTTGGCACTGACGGAAACATGGATCACCACAGACAACACTGCTACTCCTACTGCTCTCTCTTCGTCCGCCCACGTGTTCTCGCACACCCCGAGAGCTTCTGGTCAGCGGGGTGGTGGCACCGGGATCCTCATCTCTCCCAAGTGGTCATTCTCTCTTTCTCCCCTTACCCATCTGTCTATCGCCTCCTTTGAATTCCATGCTGTCACAGTTACCAGCCCTTTCAAGCTTAATATCCTTATCATTTATCGCCCTCCAGGTTCCCTCGGAGAGTTCATCAATGAGCTTGATGCCTTGATATGCTCCTTTCTTGAGGACGGCTCACCTCTCACAGTTCTGGGCGACTTTAACCTCCCCACGTCTACCTTTGACTCATTCCTCTCTGCCTCCTTCTTTCCACTCCTCCCCTCTTTTGACCTCACCCTCTCACCTTCCCCCCCTACTCACAAGGCAGGCAATACGCTCGACCTCATCTTTACTAGATGCTGTTCTTCCACTAACCTCATTGCAACTCCCCTCCAAGTCTCCGACCACTACCTTGTATCCTTTTCCCTCTCGCTCTCATCCAACACCTCCCACACTGCCCCTACTCGGATGGTATCGCGCCGTCCCAACCTTCGCTCTCTCTCCCCCGCTACTCTCTCCTCTTCCATCCTATCATCTCTTCCCTCCGCTCAAACCTTCTCCAACCTATCTCCTGATTCTGCCTCCTCAACCCTCCTCTCCTCCCTCTCTGCATCCTTTGACTCTCTATGTCCCCTATCCTCCAGGCCGGCTCGGTCCTCCCCTCCCGCTCCGTGGCTCGATGACTCATTGCGAGCTCACAGAACAGGGCTCCGGGCAGCCGAGCGGAAATGGAGGAAAACTCGCCTCACTGCGGACCTGGCATCCTTTCACTCCCTCCTCTCTACATTTTCCTCCTCTGTCTCTGCTGCTAAAGCCACTTTCTACCACGCTAAATTCCAAGCATCTGCCTCTAACCCTAGGAAGCTCTTTGCCACCTTCCCATCCCTCCTGAATCCTCCTCCCCCTCCCCCCCTCCTCCCTCTCTGCAGATGACTTCGTCAACCATTTTGAAAAGGTTGACCACATCCGATCCTCGTTTGCTAAGTCAAACGACACCGCTGGTTCTGCTCACACTGCCCTACCCTGTGCTCTGACCTCTTTCTCCCCTCTCTCTCCAGATGAAATCTCGCGTCTTGTGACGGCCGGCCGCCCAACATCCTGCCCGCTTGACCCTATCCCCTCCTCTCTTCTCTAGACCATTTCCGGAGACCTTCTCCCTTACCTCACCTCGCTCATCAACTCATCCCTGACCGCTGGCTACGTCCCTTCCGTCTTCAAGAGAGCGAGAGTTGCACCCCTTCTGAAAAAACCTACACTCGATCCCTCCGATGTCAACAATTACAGACCAGTATCCCTTCTTTCTTTTCTCTCCAAAACTCTTGAACGTGCCGTCCTTGGCCAGCTCTCCCGCTATCTCTCTCTGAATGACCTTCTTGATCCAAATCAGTCAGGTTTCAAAACTAGTCATTCAACTGAGACTGCTCTCCTCTGTATCACGGAGGCGCTCCGCACTGCTAAAGCTAACTCTCTCTCCTCTGCTCTCATCCTTCTAGATCTATCGGCTGCCTTCGATACTGTGAACCATCAGATCCTCCTCTCCACCCTCTCCGAGTTGGGCATCTCCGGCGCGGCCCACGCTTGGATTGCGTCCTACCTGACAGGTCGCTCCTACCAGGTGGCGTGGCGAGAATCTGTCTCCTCACCACGCGCTCTCACCACTGGTGTCCCCCAGGGCTCTGTTCTAGGCCCTCTCCTATTCTCGCTATACACCAAGTCACTTGGCTCTGTCATAACCTCACATGGTCTCTCCTATCATTGCTATGCAGACGACACACAACTAATCTTCTCCTTTCCCCCTTCTGATGACCAGGTGGCGAATCGCATCTCTGCATGTCTGGCAGACATATCAGTGTGGATGACGGATCACCACCTCAAGCTGAACCTCGGCAAGACGGAGCTGCTCTTCCTCCCGGGGAAGGACTGCCCGTTCCATGATCTCGCCATCACGGTTGACAACTCCATTGTGTCCTCCTCCCAGAGCGCTAAGAACCTTGGCGTGATCCTGGACAACACCCTGTCGTTCTCAACCAACATCAAGGCGGTGGCCCGTTCCTGTAGGTTCATGCTCTACAACATCCGCAGAGTACGACCCTGCCTCACACAGGAAGCGGCGCAGGTCCTAATCCAGGCACTTGTCATCTCCCGTCTGGATTACTGCAACTCGCTGTTGGCTGGGCTCCCTGCCTGTGCCATTAAACCCCTTCAACTCATCCAGAACGCCGCAGCCCGTCTGGTGTTCAACCTTCCCAAGTTCTCTCACGTCACCCCGCTCCTCCGTTCTCTCCACTGGCTTCCAGTTGAAGCTCGCATCCGCTACAAGACCATGGTGCTTGCCTACGGAGCTGTGAGGGGAACGGCACCTCAGTACCTCCAGCCTCTGATCAGGCCCTACACCCAAACAAGGGCACTGCGTTCATCCACCTCTGGCCTGCTCGCCTCCCTACCACTGAGGAAGTACAGCTCCCGCTCAGCCCAGTCAAAACTGTTCGCTGCTCTGGCCCCCCAATGGTGGAACAAACTCCCTCACGACGCCAGGACAGCGGAGTCAATCACCACCTTCCGGAGACACCTGAAACCCCACCTCTTTAAGGAATACCTAGGATAGGATAAGTAATCCCTCTCACCCCCCCCTTTAAGATTTAGATGCACTATTGTAAAGTGACTGTTCCACTGGATGTCATAAGGTGAATGCACCAATTTGTAAGTCGCTCTGGATAAGAGCGTCTGCTAAATGACTTAAATGTAAATGTAAATGTAATCCACGTACTTGAAAAGCCTCACGTTGTTTCCTTGGATCTTAGATAAAGCGTAGATAAAGAAACAACGGTGGTGCAAGGACACGTCCCTGGGGTGCCCCTGTGTTCAGAGAGAGGACACACCCCTGGGGTGCCCCTGTGTTCAGAGAGAGGACACGCCCCTGGGGTGCCCCTGTGTTCAGAGAGAGGACACGTCCCTGGGGTGCCCCTGTGTTCAGAGAGAGGACACGTCCCTGGGGTGCCCCTGTGTTCAGAGAGAGGACACGTCCCTGGGGTGCCCCTGTGTTCAGAGAGAGGACACGTCCCTGGGGTGCCCCTGTGTTCAGAGAGAGGACATGCCCCTGGGGTGCCCCTATGTTCAGAGAGAGGACACGCCCCTGGGGTGCCCCTGTGTTCAGAGAGGACACGTCCCTGTGTTCAGAGAGAGGACACGTCCCTGGGGTGCCCCTGTGTTCAGAGAGAGGACACGTCCCTGTGTTCAGAGAGAGGACACGTCCCTGGGGTGTCCTCTCTCTGAACACAGGGGCACCCCAGGGGCGTGTCCTCTCTCTGAACACAGGGGCACCCCAGGGGCGTGTCCTCTCTCTGAACACAGAGGCACACCAGGGGCGTGTCCTGTGAACAATGTTAACATATCTTAAGCGCTGATTTTAACCAACACTCTGCATCATGGTCCACACTGTTAAACAGCTAAATATATTTTTTAAGTGTTTTAGGATTTTTAAAACCCCAATGAAAACAGAAGCCATGTTCCGACCTGTTAAATAATTACTAAAATATAATATAAAATAATAAATAGTTTTGTACTATCTTCTCATTGTGCCTGTTTCTTAAACGGTCCACTGAGTGTTCAGAATCACCAAAATGACCAGAACATTTCAAATAGCTGTGAAAGATATGAACACAAAACTGAATACCACAGCTTGTGGTCGATAATATTTTATGCAGTAATTTCCCGAAAAGGGTTCAGTCAAAATGCATTCACCAGATTTTGACTCAACATTCAATGAGTAAAAATTTACCTGAGTTTCTCCAAATTACCGTTTGAATTCATCAGTACAGCAGAGAGCAGCTCCACTCCTGAGTATTCTGGGTGATTCTAAGTGTGCGTTCTCTAATTCACATTCTCTAATTCTCTCCTTCTCTCTTTCTTTCTCTCTCTCGGAGGACCTGAACCCTAGGACCATGCCCCAGGACTACCTGACATGATGACTCCTTGCTGTCCCCAGTCCACCTGGCTGTGCTGCTGCTCCAGTTTCAACTGTTCTGCCTTATTATTATTCGACCATTCTGGTCATTTATGAACATTTGAACATCTTGGCCATGTTCTGTTATAATCTCCACCCGGCACAGCCAGTAGAGGACTGGCCACCCCTCATAGCCTGGTTCCTCTCTAGGTTTCTTCTTAGGTTTTTGCCTTTCTAGGGAGTTTTTCCTAGCCGCCGTGCTTCTACACCTGCATTGCTTGCTGTTTGGGAGTTTTAGGCTGGGTTTCTGTACAGCACTTTGAGATATCAGCTGATGTACGAAGGGCTATATAAATAAATTTGATTTGATTGTAGCTCAGGTTCTAGCTCTCTCAGGTGGGAGGGTGTTTGACCTCAGAGCTGAGGCCAGATGAACACAGCCTTCCTCTGACTCCACAGAATGACAACCTGCACGAAGAAGTTCACTCTTAGAAATAGACCCATTGGTACTCTCTGAACCCGAATAATATCCATGCATGTCAAATACAACACACGGGAGAAGTACTGACCTCAGTGTCTCCCGTTTACAGTGTGGACCTTGCTGTCCAGCAGAGAGCAGCTCCACTCCTGAATCCTGCAGGTTATTGTCACTCAGGTCCAGCTCTCGTTCTTGTGAGGTGTTTGAGCTGAGAGCGGAGGCAAATGCTTTCACAGCATCTCTATGTAAGGTTCCCTCCATCCAGACCATGTGGGGTTGTAAAACAATAGTTCATAGTGTATTTGTATCAGGATTTACAATCCGTTGAGCGTTGCTCCTGCGTGATTGACTTAAATGTTAAGCGCAAGCGATGTCGGCTCAATCGGAAATGACCTTGAAATGTCAAGCGTGGTACAGCACGGCCATTATGGAGAACGGACGGCACGGCCATTATGGAGAACGGTTCAACTGAGATCAGAATCTGACAAACTATTGATGCTGTTTAGAACATTTGCAGAATTCTGGGATCAATTATCTTTACCTTGATGATGATCGATTATTGGAGTATAAATCCATAGACATACATGTGCAAGTCAAGCCATATCGATACCAGTGAGCATAATGGCAACGTGAAATCTCCAGCAAGCTTGGTTTGTTATGTGTTACTGACGAGGCTGGAGACTCAGAAATCACTTCCTCTGATCTGGAGGTATGACTTCAGTTCAAACATGTACAGCTTCCCCTTTCTGAAATCAGCAACACAAAAAGCCCAGAGCTGACCAATGTGCAGGTGACACTTTGGCTTCTGAGAGAAGCTCAGTTAGCTTTTGATCTCCTCCACTAGAGAATATGGACATTCAGCTTGTTCAGACAGCGGAACAGATTGATTCAGCTCGCTGGAGACAGGGGATTCTCCCTGATCTTCTCCTTGATGTAGTTCACTGTTTCCTCATTGGTCTGTGAGCTGCTTCCTGTCTGTGTCAATAGGCCTTGTAGGAGAGTATGATTGGACTCCAGTGAGACGCCCAGAAGGAAGCGGAAGAAAAGGTCCAGGTGTCCATTCTTACTCAGTAAGGCCATGTCTTGAGGCAGTGTGTCTTCAGACATCTGAAGTTTTTTTTGGTTAGGGGGGTGGGTTTTCTTGCTTGGTTAATAGATTTACATTATCTTTGGTGAACGTGACAAACACAAACACAGCAGCAAGAAACTCCTGGATGCTCAGATGAACAAAGCTGAACACTGACACTTCTCTCACATCAATGCCACACTCTCTTAGGTCTACCTCATAGAAGATCAGATTGCTTTTCTCCAGCTGTTGGAAGACCAGTTTTCCCCCCCATCTTCAGAATCTCTTGTGTGTGAATCTGTCTCGGCTTTCTCTTGTCCCCCATGAATATTTCTGGGGTTTTGTGTAATACGTTTTCGTTCAAGAAGTGTGAGTAAATCTCAGTCAGAGTGTTGTGCATCTCTCCCGCTATCTCTCTCTCTCTCTGCTTCTCCCAAATGTATTTCTAGAACAGTGGTAGTGGTCCTTGATGCCTTTATGTGTTATTCTGCTGGCCAGGATCTCATCACTGATTGTCTTCCTAAAGTACTTCCCCTTCTGTGGGTCGATGAACACTCAATCAGGATTTGATTGGCTGCTGCAGAATGGGAGATGTGTCCACAAGAGAGGAGAGGTAGGCAGAATCCCCTTGATTGAGGTTTGTCAGCAGCTCATGCACTGAGGTTGACTCTGTGACGTCACAACAGCTGTCGTTGTTCTGGAAGTTTTGAGGAAGTCGGCACTCATCCAGACCATCAAAGACAAACAGAGCGTTGTACTTGTTGGTTTCCATAGAAAGTGATTTTAAAAAAATATTTAAAAATCAGCTCTATTTCTTTAAAAAAAAAATAATAATAAATTCAACTCCCAAAAAGAGAATATAATTTGAACATAATTTTCTCTTCCTTTCAGCCCCAGTCTAAAATAAACTTCACTACAGAGTGTTTTTAAGATGCCAGAGACTTCTTCTGTCAGCATATTTCTGATTTGTCTTGTCTAGTCCAGGTAAAGGCTCCAAGATGTCGTTCCATTTGATTGATGTTTCTTATGTCGCCGGTCGTCTAGATGCTCTGCTTCTGTCTTACCTCATGTTCTGTATTGACCTGTGACCTCTGTGACGTAGAAGCTCCCTGTCGCGTTTGGTTTCATTGTTTGGGTATTATTTCAAAACACACCTTCAACTCTTCCTCTTCAGCAAGTTCATCTAAAGAGACCTGACAATGCATTAAAAAAAAAATGTGTTTAGTTTTAAACACATTACACTCATATCACACAACGTTACTATGATATAGAACAGTGGTAGGGTAGCCTAGTGGTTAGAGTGTAGAGGTGGTAAGGTAGCCTAGTGGTTAGAGTGTAGAGGAGGCAGGGTAGCCTAGTGGTTAGAGTGTAGAGGTGGTAAGGTAGCCTAGTGGTTAGAGTGTAGAGGTGGCAGGGTAGCCTAGTGGTTAGAGTGTAGAGTGGTTAGGCAGTGGTTAGAGTGTAGAGGTGGTAGGTAGCCTAGTGGTTAGAGTGTAGAGGAGGCAGGTAGCCTAGTGGTTAGAGTGTAGAGGAGGCAGGGTAGCCTAGTGGTTAGAGTGTAGAGGAGGCAGGGTAGCCTAGTGGTTAGAGTGTAGAGGTAGGCAGGGGTAGCCTAGTGGTTAGAGTGTAGAGGTGGTAGGGTAGCCTAGTGGTTAGAGTGTAGAGGTGGTAAGGGTAGCCTAGTGGTTAGAGTGTAGAGGTGGCAGGGTAGCCTAGTGGTTAGAGTGTAGAGGTAGCCTAGTGGTTAGAGTGTAGAGGTGGCAGGGTAGCCTAGTGGTTAGAGTGTAGAGGTGGCAGGGTAGCCTAGTGGTTAGTGTAGAGGTGGGCAGGTAGCCTAGTGGTTAGAGTGTAGAGGTGGCAGGGTAGCCTAGTGGTTATAGTGTAGAGTGGGCAGGGTGCCTAGTGGTTAGAGTGTAGAGGTGGTAGGGTAGCCTAGTGGTTAGAGTGTAGAGGTGGCAGGGTAGCCTAGGGTTAGGTAGAGGTGGTAGGTAGCCTAGTGGTTAGAGTGTAGAGGTGGCAGGGTAGCCTAGTGGTTAGAGTGTAGAGGTGGCAGGGTAGCCTAGTGGTTAGTGGTTAGTGTAGAGTGGGCAGGGTAGCCTAGTGGTTAGAGTGCCTAGTGGTTAGAGTGTAGGGTGGCAGGGTAGCCTAGTGGTTAGAGTGTAGAGGTGGCAGGGTAGCCTAGTGGTTATAGTGTAGAGTGGGCAGGGTAGCCTAGTGGTTAGAGTGTAGAGGTGGCAGGGTAGCCTAGTGGTTATAGTGTAGAGTGGGCAGGGTAGCCTCGTGGTTAGAGTGTAGAGGTGGCAGGGTAGCCTAGTGGTTATAGTGTAGAGTGGGCAGGGTAGCCTCGTGGTTAGAGTGTAGAGGTGGCAGGGTAGCCTAGTAGCCTAGTGTAGAGGTGGCCTAGTGTAGAGGTGGCAGGGTAGCCTAGTGGTTAGAGTGGTTAGAGGTGGCAGGGTAGCCTAGTGGTTAGAGTGTAGAGCCTAGTGGCAGGGTAGCCTAGTGGTTATAGTGTAGAGTGGGCAGGGTAGCCTCGTGGTTAGAGTGTAGAGGTGGCAGGGTAGCCTAGTGGTTATAGTGTAGAGTGGGCAGGGTAGCCTCGTGGTTAGAGTGTAGAGGTGGCAGGGTAGCCTAGTGGTTAGAGTGTAGAGGTGGCAGGGTAGCCTAGTGGTTAGAGTGTAGAGGTGGCAGGGTAGCCTAGTGGTTAGAGTGTAGAGGTGGCAGGGTAGCCTAGTGGTTATAGTGTAGAGTGGGCAGGGTAGCCTCGTGGTTAGCCTAGTGGTTGTAGAGTGGGCAGGGTAGAGAGTGTACAGGGTAGCCTAGTGGTTAGAGTGTAGTGGCAGGGTAGCCTAGTGGTTAGAGTGTAGAGGTGGCAGGGTAGCCTAGTGGTTAGAGTGTAGAGGTGGCAGGGTAGCCTAGTGGTTATAGTGTAGAGTGGGCAGGGTAGCCTAGTGGTTAGAGTGTAGAGGTGGCAGGGTAGCCTCGTGGTTTGAACATTGGACTAGTAACAGGAAGGTTGCTAGATTTAATCCCTGAGCTGACAAGGTAAACATCTGTCGTTCTGCCCCTAAACAGGCAGTTAACCCACTGTTCCTAGGCCGTCATTGAAAATTTGAATTTGTTCTTAACTTACTTGCCTAGTTAAAATAAAAAATAAGTAAATTCAATCTCAATCAGGTATATGTGATAATGCGACAACGTAACAACGTAACTACAACGTAACAACGTCAACTACAGTATAAAACGTAGACGTCCACACTGGAGTGAAGATGGTCGTTCTATGGTCGGCCTACATCTGTCAATCAACTGATGGCCTACATCTGTCAATCAACTGATGGCCTACATCTGTCAATCAAGTGATGGCCTACATCTGTCAATCAACTGATGGCCTACATCTGTCAATCATCTGTCAATCAAGTGATGGCCTACATCTGTCAATCAACTGATGGCCTACATATGTCATAGGAACTGGGGCTCATCGAGGAACCTCCTTAGTTGGTGGGGATTCTTGTGGGAACCTCCTTATTTGGTGGGGATTCTTGTGGGAACCTCCTTAGTTGGTGGGGGTTCTTGTGGGAACCTCCTTAGTTGGTGGGGGTTCTTGTGGGAACCTCAGTTGGTGGGGGTTCTTGTGGGAACCTCCTTAGTTGGTGGGGGTTCTTGTGGGAACCTCAGTTGGTGGGGGTTCTTGTAGGAACCTCCTTAGTTGGTGGGGGTTCTTGTGGGAACCTCAGTTGGTGGGGGTTCTTGTGGGAACCTCCTTAGTTGGTGGGGGTTCTTGTGGGAACCTAACTGCTCAACTATAATCTAAACTGATATTGTTTTGTCATCTATCTTTTCATATTTGTGCAAATGGACACAATTCAATGGATATCAATCAATAGATCTAAGGATATGTATAAATAAAAGGGCTCAGTTGTACTACTGAATATCTCTTCCGCATTTACCCCAAACACTGAATCAGAGGGGGGGGGGCTGCCTTAATCAACATCCACGTCTTCAGAGAACAGTGGTTTAACCTCCATGCTCAGGGGTAGAACGACAAATATTTGTTTTTTTAACCTTTTTATCAACTCTGGGATCTGATCCAGCAACCTTTCAGTTACTGGCCCAATGCTCTAACCACAAGGTTACCTGTCTCCGTAGGCTGTAAGAATGTTGGAAGGCCAGCTCTATTGGGTGCAGATGACTGTACTCATCACTTGTCTGCAGGTATCCAGATGAAGCATTCCAAAGGAATGTCAATTGGTATGTGGTGCAGATCACATTTACCATCCTCCTCCATTACCTCTTCAATATGGACAAGTAGTGTATGGAAACCATAGGGCTTTTCCCCACATTAACCACAAACCAAGGTATGATTTCCATTGAGTGCATGTTCTGTTAATCGTCTATAGAAGATTAGCCTGGTTCCAGATCTTTGTGCCATTTCATTCAACTCCTTGCCAAATATAAATGGCACGACAAACAGACTAGAAGAGAAGAACGTGACATTTAAAATCTAACGTTTTCTGTACAACGGCTTTATTAATAAAAATATACATTTTCAAGTATCGTTCTCTTGGGTAGAAAATAAATATTAAAATTGTTAGTCAAATTTAAAAGTAGAAGTACCCATTTAATAAGAATTATAGTGTTTTTTTCAGCAAATGTTAAAACTAAACCTTGTGTCTGTAAATTATAATGTGTTTTAATTTACACAAGGTCTGTCTGAGGTGTAGATTGGAATCACAGACAGGGCCAAAGTGGTGATGGAAATATAACCTTGTATTGATTAGACTCATAACAGAAAACTCGGGGACAGAAAGTTTAACTTCAAATGGTACAGATGGTCATTAAATCACAATGAGACGTACAATCTACAGTGAGAACCTTGGATAAATCAACAGGAATAAATCACACTGTACATTTCCTTAAACGGTTCAGTTTTCCCCAAGGAACATGTTTTAATTATTCAATATGGCAAAAAACAAAAAAACAATTAGAAATTGAATTGGGGAAGCATGATCCGACCTATAAACACAAACGGCTCCCAAAACAGAGAAAAAAAAAACATTACAGGGCATCCAAGATACTGGCACGACAACCAATTCTCTGATTTTTTTTTTAAAAATTAGAGATTGTGGGAGATTGTGTCGCCAAAGGCAAGCCTCTCCATTCATTCCACACTAGCAAGCAAGCAGGCCGCCACAAAGCCAGGCGCCATGGTCTCAGCATGACAACTCTTCAGTCCATACCACTATGAGGCTGGTGGTCACATTTAAAAAAAAAAAATCAGGACAGGCTTATTGGAATAGATGGAATGGAATAAATGGAACGCTATGAAGGATTCTGTTCCTCTCATTCCATTCCAGCCATTCCAATGAGACGGTCCTCCCTCCAGCCACCACTGCACTACAACACCGAACTACACACACCCCCAGTGGGGCTCAGTGCTGGCTCTCAACCGAGGGGGAGCGAGCCCGGGACGGAGACTGCTTCCGGGCTGGGACAGGGGAACTGGGAGGAGGAGTGCGAGAACGGGAGCGTGGGGGAGGGGTACGGGAGCGAGGGGCAGGGGATCTGGACCGGGACGGGGAGCGCGAGGTGGAGCGATGTGCAGCCCTGCCCCCTCCTGCAGAGGAATCCTTCTTCTCCGGGGTACGGCTGGCCGAGCGAGATCGGGGGCTCCTGGAGCGGTTACGACTCCTGCTACGGGACTTGGAGCGTGGGGAACGGCTACGGGACCGGGAGTAGCTACGAGAGCCGCGGGAACGACTCCTGCTGTGGCTGTTGGAACAGAAGAATGAGAAGTTTGGTCCCCCCCCCTCCTCCAAGAGCCGTAATATATTACAAACACTCTCTGGACACTTGTCAGTCCCCACTTTCACCCACATACCTGTCTCCAACTCATTTCCTTACTGTCAGAATTGTGTCAAAACTAAAAAATATATAACAATAAAATATAAATAATGAGAGTATTGGTTTATAACTAGCTGGAAAATGACAGTCAAGTTCCTGTGTGTCTCGTCTCAGTGAAACTATTAAGTTGCAATTGGAAAAGGAGACACTAACCGGCTCTTGCGATCTTCAGACAGTTTCAACTTGCGTCCATTCAAGTCCGTTCCGTCCAGCTTATCAATGGCATTCTTCATATCACTGTGTGATGCGAACTCCACCACCCTGTAGAATCAAATCGCATTCAGTCAACAAGCTCCATGTCATAATAGCAACCATTCAATCCAAGGTTTGTTTAGTTTGTTTTCAAGTAGAGCAAAGCATTTTTTTTTTTTGTTAACAGAAAATGTGGGTTTATTATTGGACAAGCCCGAGGTAGTCTCTTCCTTTCTCAGTCCCATAACGAACATGGGTCATCGTGCAATGAGACCAAAAGTTTTGGTACGGAATATAACGAATGAATAAAGTCCAGATCCTGGGCCAACTGGACAGGGGAACTCGACTCACCCTTCATTCTTGTTGGTTCTGTGTGCATCCACAAAGGTGACTTCGCCAGCTTTCCTCATCAGGTCTTTCAGGTCCTACGATGAAGCATACGAGTCAGTGACGAGCTAACAGACTGTATAATGTGGCTGAGAGGGTTTTTTTTTGTGAACCTGGGAAAGACTAAATAAGACAAACCACGACAACAAAAATCCACCCACCCGGTAATACTGACTTCCAACAAAAAAAACACACTAATCATGTGATGTTTTAGCATTTTCAGACCAGGACGTTTTAAGTGATGAGCCACTGCAATAGCTTCACGGGTAAACCAACTTGGTTTAACTTAACTTACCCAAAGGAGAAACATGGTAACACTATTCGTTTCCTTGGTATTGTATTTGTTTCGTGTTCGTTAACAACTAGGGATGACTGAGACTACACATTTATTTATAAACAGAAGATACCAAGGCAACGAAACAGTGAGAAATCCCTTCTGAGAGGGGCGGCTTGGGAATGTTAGAGGTTTGACAACTATCGTGGTTTTAGGGGGGGTATCGTTTAAAAATTATTATATGCAATGTAATTTGATTTGACCTTAAACTCCTACTTTAATCAAGGGGTTATTTCATTAACCTATTAAGTAGCCTAGTATGATTCCATAAGGGCTTATAAAGACTGATAGAAAGCGTTCTCCAGTAAGACTAAGGTATATAATTCTACTTCCCATTCCTCCCAACCCTTAAACCCAATCACATGAGTTATATGTTACTTACCGTTCCATACCCAGGAAGACATTAGCAAAGAGCCACTTGTCCAAATAGAGGACCAATGGGAACCAATGCAGTCACAGTGTTAAGCCCTTGAGAAACGACCTCCCTCAGACTTGACAGACCCGGACTCCGGCCAGCCTCCACAAGGGACCACCAGAGAGCAAGTAGGGGAAGGAACGAAGGAAGAGGGCGTGCAGTGTGCCCAACTGTCAACACACCCAGCTCCATCAGCAACAGATAAAGAACCAAACGGGAGAGTGTAGGGAACGTGGAGTGGGTTGAGGGAGTAACAGGCTGGCTGCATTCGGGTGGGGGAGGGGGGGAGTTTTCCACCAGACCAGACCACAGAACCTCCAGACTGGGGCTTTACGAGGGACCATCCTAAGGCTATCCTGCGCTAGACCCCTTTCACCAGCTACGGGGCCCAGCCAAGATTTAGACCAGCGGCAACTGCGTGTAAGGAGAGGCACCAAATGGACACTATTGAAAACACAACCAGCAGAGGGCGCTATGCACATCAGACACCTCCAGGGGAGGCAGTGCATGCAACTCCTTCATAAACTAATAACCAGATAATATTTTTTTTTTTTTTAAAGGGGGTTAAGATGTGTTCGGTTACATTTACCTTTAAGTCTAAGAGGTGCTTATTATTTGAAAGATACAGTTACAACGAAGTCAAGAAATAAACAATTCTGAATTCATAACATGGAAATGGGTCCTTGCCATTCTATCCACCTAATGGGCTATTGAGCATATTGCTACGTTTTTTAAATAAATTTAAAAAATTGCATGTCTCAATAAAAATACAAATAAAATGCTGCTTCACACAGACTAAAAAGGCAGTACCAGATTAAGTAAAGGATAATTGTTTTGTATCACATTGGACCAGAGGAGTGTAACCGCTCACCTGCCAACTGATCCGTGACGACAGGTTCTCCACAATGATTCGGTGCTCTGTTCGCACCGGGGGACCATACCTACTGCATGGGTGGGACAGAGCGAAGTTGTAACGTGCAAGAGATAGTGTTTTATTGGTTTCAAATCACACTCAGAAAATTACTGAAACCCCATTTACTTTCACACGTTGAACACTAAACTGTAACCACATTGACAAAACTCCATTCACTGCAAAATAAACTCCCACGCTCCTAAAATTGCCCGGTGTTCCAGAATTCATATATGCAAGATTCCAACCAAGAAGTGGGAAATCTGAGGTTTGTAGTTTTCCAAGTGATTTGTCTATCCAATATACAGTGTACATTTGGTCAGATTGCACTCCCTAAGGCTACCACTAGATGTCAACAGTCTTTAGAACATTGTTTCAGGCTTCTACTGTGAGGTGGGAGCGAATAAGAGCTGTTTGAATCAGGGGTCTGGCAGAATGCCATGAGCTCAGTCACGCGTGCGGCCGTGAGCTCCGTTCCTTTTCAATTCTAAAGACAAAGGAATTATCCGATTGATACATTATTGAAGATTTATGATAAAAAAACACCCTAAAGATTGACTCTATGCAATAGAATCTGTAATTGATTTTTAAAAACTTTGTTTGGACTTAGTGCCTGTGCCTTGTGCATTTTGGATCACTGGACTAAACGCGCAAACAAAAAGGAGGTATTTGAACATAAATCGACTTTATCGAACATTTGTGGAACTTGGATTCCTGGGAGTGCATTCCGATGAAGAACATCAAAGGTAAGTGAATATTTATAATGCTATTTCTGACTCCACAACATGGCGGGTATCTGTATGGCTTGTGTTGATGTCTGAGCGCTGTACTCTGATTATTCCATGGTGTGCATTCGCCGTAAAGCTTTTTTGAAATCTGACACAGCGGTTGCATTAACGAGAAGTATATCTTTAATTATATGCGTAACACTTGTATCTTTCATCAACGTTTATGATGAGTATTTCTGTAAATTGATGTGGCTCTTCGCAAAATCACCGGATGTTTTGGAAACAAAACATTACTGAACATCACGCGCCAATGCAAACAGATTTTTAAAATATAAATATGAACTTTATCAAACAAAACATACATGTATTGTGTAACATGAAGTCCTATGAGTGCCATCTGATGCAGATCAAAGGTTAGTGATTCATTTTTATCTCTATTTCTGCTTTTTGTGACTCCTCTCTTCGGATGGAAAATGGCTGCATGTTTTTTTGTGACTGGCCGCTGACCTAACATACTCGCATGGTATGCTTTCACCGTAAAGCTTTTTAGAAAACCGGACACTGTGGTGGGAATAATTTCAGGGATAGGGGGCAGCATTTTCACTTTGGATGAATTGCGTGCCCATAGGGAACTGCCTCCTACTCTGTCCCAGACACTAATATATGCATATTATTATTACCATTGAATAGAAAACACTGAAGTTTCTAAAACTGTCTGAATTATGTCTGTGAGTATAACAGAAATCATATGGCAGGCGAACTTCCAAACCGGAAGTGGAAATTCTGAGGCTGGTTGTTTTTCAACTCATCGCCTATTCAAATCCCAGTAATATATGGATCTGTTTGCACTTCCTACACCTTCCACTAGATGTCAACAGCCTGTAGAACATTGAATAAAGCTTATACAGTAATGTGGGGCCGGGTGAGAGGGGAATGAGTCAGTGCCAGTTCCTGGTCACACGCATTCCACATGATAGCGCCTTGCATTCCATTACTTATACAGACATGAAGGAATTCTCCGGTTGGGAACGTTATTGGATATATATGATAACAACATCCTGAAGATTGATTCTCTACTTAGTTTGACATGTTTATTCGACCTGTGATATAACCTTTTGAAGTTTTCGTCCGACGTTATGCGTGAGTTGCACGTTTGGATATGTGTACTGAACGCGCTAGCAAAAGTAGCTACTCTGACATAAATAATTGACCGTATCGAACAAAACAACAATTTATTGTCGAACTAGGATTCCTGGGAGTGCATTCTGATGAAGATTATCGAAGGTAATGGAATATTTATGATGTAATTTCGTATTTCTGTTGACTCCAACATGGAGGAGAAATGTTGAGTATTTCTGAGCGCCGTCTCAGATTATTGCATGGTATGCTTTTTCCGTAAAGGTTTTTTTTTTTAAATCTGACACAGCGGTTAAATTAAGAACAAGGGTATCTTTAATTATATGTAAAAACATGCATCTTTCATCAAAGTGCATGATGAGTATTTATGTTATTAGATTTCTCCAGATATTTTGGAGGCCTTTCTGGACACGGCGCCAATGTAAACTAAGATTTTTGGATATAAATATGCATATTATCGATTATTAATATTAAAAAATGCATGTATTGTGTAACATGATGTGTTATGAGTGTCATCTGATGAAGATCAAAGGTTAGTATTTTATTTTTATCTCTTTCTGTGTTTGTGACGCCCATCTTTGGCTGGGAAAATGGCTGCGTGTTTTTTGAACTTGGTGGTGATCTAACATAATCATATGTTGTGTTTTCGCTGTAAAGCATTTTTTTAAATCAGACTTTTTCATCAGGAGACTCATCTTTAACAAGATGTTAATCTTTCATTTGCTGTATCGGTCTTGTTAATGTGAGTAAACTTCATCTTTCTAAAAATATATATTTTTGAATTTCTCGTGCTGCCTTTACAGTGGAATGTTGTGGGGGGGTTCCGCTAGCAGAACGTGTGTCCTAGACAGGTTAACAATAAGTTTACCTTTAAAATGGTGTATAATACTATGTTTGCGGAATTTTAATTATGAGATTTGTTTGTTTGAATTTGACACCCTGCACTTTCACTGGCCGTTGCCAAATCGATCCCGTTAAAGGGATTTCAGCCATTAGAAGTTAAGGAAGTTTACATAATGTTGGAAGGCCAAACTGCAAGCGAAGAGGTCGTGAAAGGAGGTTTGAGGAGTCTATACCTGGAGCCACCACTATGACCGCCAGAGCCCTGGCGGTAGCTGCTGAAACGAGGTGAGAAGCGTCCTCCTCCTCCTCCACCACCACCACCCCCCATCCCTGGTCCACCACCCCTCCCTCTTCTGGAGCGGGCATGCTCTATCGTCACCCTATAGAGACAAAACAGTTAATACTGAGGCTACCAGAAATGACTGATAAAGTAAATTAAATGCACGCACTGAATGCAGCTAGGCCCAAGTCAGAGAAAGGACGAAGCAGTTCTGTGTAAATACCACTACTACATGGAGTAACCGCCCAAAACACATTTCACCATTGAGCTTTCTTAAATACTTTGAATGCATCTGAATCTTTACCTTTCACTACAGAGTTCCTTGCCATTCAGCTCATATACGGCATCATCCGCATCTCTATGGTCGTCAAACTCCTGATTAAAGACAAAGGGGGTTATGTAATTAAGGATGATTTCAAAACTGTTTTTTTTTCCACTGGGGAAAAAGAAAACAGAGCGTTGAAACTGAAAATCGATTTGAAAGGTCATCCAACTGGGCCTCTTCCTGGAGCTCCGACCTGAAGGTTTCTGACGTCATATTTGACCTCGTATTTTCCCCCAGATGTTTTGAACGGAAGCATAACCATCCAAACGTTCACTGACCACCCCCCCAGACAAGTCTTTGGGTCACTCGTCAGCCAAGCTTGTACTCTTATCATACATATATATATTTATTTTTTACTAACCAGGGTCTGAAATCTGTGCCATGTAATATACGGGAAAAAAATACATTTCACCACTCAGCGGGCTAAGTTAGGAACATGTTCTACTAGCCCGGTCTGAAAATTAATAGTTATAGGTTAGTTATAACCGTTAGCTGCCCCTAACGCCGCCGATTGGGAAAGAACGACTTACCACAAAGCCGAATCCGTTCTTCAAATTTACTTCTCGGATCCGTCCATATCCCTTGAAGAATTTCTCCACGTCTCTCTCACGGGCGTGGGGGCTCAAACGGCCGATAAACACACGACATCCACTCATGATGATACTCTGCATTTAAAACAACAACAACAAAAATGTTATTCAACTATAAACAGTAAACGTTACCCTCTCAAACACGTAGCTAAACTAACATTTACCGAGAAGGCCCAGACCAGCCAAAGCGCTAACAATACGTTGCCAAATTAAGCAGCCGTTAAGTCATTTTAGTTCATATTAGCCAGATAAGTCAGCAAGTTAGTCTAGGTTAGGCAACGTCAATAGTATATTTAACTAGATATACATAAGTAACACCAGTTATATACCGTTTTATATGAAATAAATCCCGATACGGCGTGGGTATGCTAACGTTACTTGCTAGTTACTAGCTAGCTAGCGAGAAAGTCGTTAAAAGTATGTCGTGTAGTTAACTTTCTGCTCGCTTAGCTACAATATTAGCTCGGCATTCGGATGAACTGTTAATCATTACATTATGCGTTTGCCAAATATGTGTGCCAATCTGCTAAATGATTATAAACGCGAAGCTCACCTTTCTGTCGTCTTCTCGTTACTTCTCGCTCGTTTGTGTATCAAAATGGCGACAGCGCGAGGCAACCGGATGTACTTCAGGACCAAGGTGAATGGGTGTGTTCTCTGACCTATCAAAACCAGTTACACAAAACCCCTGATCTGTAAATGAACAAGCTCAACCTTATTAACTAACAAAAAAAGTATATATATTTTTAAATTATTTTTAAATCCCCATCCCAGCAGGAGGCCTTTTGTCTTCTGGTAGGCCGTGATTGTAAATAGGAATTTGTTCTTAACCGACTTTATTTTTTATTTTAATATTTAAAACATGCAATCTACTTGCAGTGAAGCCGCTCACATTTACATTTACATTTAAGTCCTTTAGCAGACGCTCTTATCCAGAGCGACTTACAAATTGGTGCATTCAACATCTACATCACATTAGTCATCTAACAGACTCCCAACCAGGCACACAGAAGCAACCAGGGTCAACGCACTGCTGAAGGTCACGTCGACAGATCTCCCACAAAGTCCAAAACAGGGACCCAAACCAGCGATCCATCAGCCACCGGCCCAAGCTCTCAACCGCCAGGCCACCTGCCCTCCATGATCCACCCACAGTTCCCTAAGAGCTGCCCCTCAACCATCCGAGAGCCCCACAGTCCCCCCCCCCGAAAAATAATTCCACCCCAAGACCCCCACACACACTCTTATTCTCACACTGAATGAATGTGTATACTCATGTGTACAACACTGCCCCTCAGTGTCATTCAAAACATACTTTTTGTTGTTTTATTTTGACTTCATTATTTACACTTTTATCTTTGACCATCATTCTATCCCCCGCCCACCAACTCCACTCCCACTTGCCCAGTCAAATAAAGGTTCTATAAAATAAATAAATAGTTCAATTTTCCTCCCATTAAATGTTGTTTGTGTCAGACTCTGTGTGGCCTTATTGTAATGCAATGCAACAGGACAAAATATATTGGTGTTATTCTTGTATCTTTTTTATTCCATTACCATTCTTAAAATTGTGGCATCGTCTTTCAATTCAGGGAAAAGCACATTACCAATTGAGGTTAAAATTGACACAATAGAAAAAGTTATCCGACTGTTCTTCTCTGTAGAAAGTGTCAATGGTAAAGTATGGAATACTGACCTTTACAGAACACATTTCCATGGGTTCAATTCACTGACCTCTATAGAACCCATTTCAAACCATGGGTTCAATTCACTGACCTCTATAGAACCCATTTCAAACCATGGGTTCAATTCACTGATCTCTATAGAACCCATTTCAAACCATGGGTTCAATTCACTGACCTCTATAGAACCCATTTCAAACCCATGGGTTCAATTCACTGACCTCTATAGAACCCATTTCAAACCATGGGTTCAATTCACTGACCTCTATAGAACCCATTTCAAACCATGGGTTCAATTCACTGACCTCTATAGAACCCATTTCAAACCATGGGTTCAATTCACTGACCTCTACAGAACCCACTTCAACAAGAAGAACACATCTTCCTGATAATGCAAAAAAAAGGAGTTACTGCATTAAAAAATAAATACAAATATAGATTATTTAAAAAATATAAGTATATAAACAAATAAATAGTTTTCCCCCCACCCAGTTGTCATGGAGATGGTGTATGGTAATGAGACACCTGTGTAACAACCACAGGTCATGTGATTTCCTTCCTGAGAGGGGGATAGGGGTTACAGAGGGGGTGGAAGCAGACAGACAGAGACAGTAAACCAAGGAGAAGAGAAAAGGACAATATTATTCTACAGGAATACAATGGAGTGAGTGGGCTTCACAAGGCATACTATTGAATCTACAAGAGCAGCATTATAAACGCACGAACAGAAAAGGGCGAATAACATGTATCCTCATGTCTGTCTCATCTGAAAACAGCATTATTTATGTTTTTTTTTAAATGGGATAGTAGTCAGTTTAGTACACTAGTCCAGGACTTGACTGGTAGGACCACTTCCCCCTTGTTTCAGGGAGCACGTGTGTAAATCCGACTCATTCAGAGACATTTCCACATCAATTTAAAAAAGACATTTAGAAAACAAAACCCCTTTTCCTTCACACAATGCTCCCACTGTAACACAGCCCCCCTACACACCAACTCAAATCACTCTGTGAGATCAGCTGGGAAGGCAGTAGGGAAGGCAGTAGGGAATGCAGTAGGGAAGGCAGTAGGGAAGGCAGTAGGGAGGCAGTAGGGGAGGCAGTAGGGGAGGCAGTAGGGGAGGCAGCAGGGGAGGCAGTAGGGGAGGTAGCAGGGAAGGCAGTAGGGGAGGCAGTAGGGAAGGCAGTAGGGGAGGCAGTAGGGAAGGCAGTAGGGAAGGCAGTAGGGGAGGCAGTAGGGGAGGCAGCAGGGAAGGCAGTAGGGGAGGCAGTAGGGGAGGCAGTAGGGGAGGCAGTAGGGAATGCAGTAGGGGAGGCAGTAGGGGCGGCAGTAGGGGAGGCAGTAGGGGAGGCAGCAGGGAAGGCAGTAGGGAGGCAGTGGGGGAGGCAGCAGGGAAGGCAGCAGGGAAGGCAGTTTGGGAGGCAGTAGGGAAGGCAGTAGGGAAGGCAGTAGGGAAGGCAGCAGGGAAGGCAGCAGGGAAGGCAGCAGGGAGTGTCATCCAAGGCCTGTGATTCAACAGTTACTATGAGTTTCATCATGAAAGATTTCCATGGAAGAAGAGTGTAAATGCAACTTTCAGAGTCATCTGACAGTGTTATTCACGATAGTGGTAAATTGGCAAAAATACATGGGGTGCAGACACCATCTTGTTAAACAATGCACGAGACCATGCTATGGACAAATAACACCCTAATATAAATATTCATATGATAAAATGAATACGATCAGAGATTAAATTTAGATGTCTTCACTTCTTATTGTCGAATCCTTTGTTTCTTGACACATTGTTTTGAGTTAAAAAGAATGACGTTTAGCAGAAACGTGCTCGTTCAAAACAACCCACAGGGAGTTCCTCCCAAACAGAGAATATATATCGCTATGTATGGTTCTGCTTCTTCAACTTCTAAAATGGCCAGCATATTAACTTACCCCAACACATCAACAAAACAGGCATCACTGACCATTACAACTGAAGGCCAAGGAAGGGAGCTATTGAACCTCTTGAAACTAGCAGAGAGTAACATCCTGCTAGTGCCACAATACCAGTCGTCTCAGACTGAGAGATACTTAATAAGACTGCATCCCGAAATTGGCATCGGGTGCATCTTTGTGGTGTCAGATATACATCTAGTCGGGTGCATCTCTGTGGTGTCAGATATACATCTAGTTGGGTGCATCTCTGTGGTGTCAGATATACATCTAGTTGGGTGCATCTCTGTGGTGTCAGATATACATCTAGTTGGGTGCATCTCTGTGGTGTCAGATATACATCTAGTCTAAAGAAGAAGCTGCTCTGGAAGAAGGGCATTCGGGATGAAGGCTGACAAAGGTTTAAAAATACCTGGGAAAAAGACAAACACTAGAAAGTACCCCAGCCCTATAGTACATACCTTACTTTTATTTAACTTGGCAAGTCAGTTAAAAACAAATTCTTATTTTCAATGACGGCCTAGGAACAGTGGGTTAACGGCCTGTTCAAAGGGCAGAACGACAGATTTGTACCTTGTCAGCTCGGCGATTTGAACTTGCAACACTCCGGTTACTAGTCCAACGCTCTAACCACTAGGCTACCCTGCCGTCCCTACATAATGTAGCTGTGGTCAATCTGAGAGAACCATGCCGTGGTCTGAGTTAGTTTGTCAACGCCTATAACAAATCCTTCAGAATATATCTACGGTACTCTGAAAAAAAGGGAGAAAAGCAGGAAAAGGATCCAGGTGGATTTTGCAGGTCCCCTTGGCCCGGCGGCTTTATGAGTTTAGTACTAGCATCCTAATTCATCATCCGTCCTCCATCTCTGTTCTCAGAGTGGTGCTACTATGAGGTCAGGTGGTTATTCAGTCAGGCCCACAGATATAATATCACTACACATCCCCTGCAGGGCTGAGCTGGTGACCTTCTGGTCCAGAGGTCAAAGGTCATTATAAAGAGAGTCCTATTGGCTATTCTCTTCAGACCTACAGTTATTGGTTCAGACTAGTGTATGGCGATAGCTGTGTGAGGATCCGGTGCCAGCCCCAGCGGTCCCGGAGGCTGAGTTGGGGTCCTCGTCGCTGGACTCTCCAGCCTCCCGCTCCTCCTTGTGGAGCCCCATGCTGATGTGGCTCTGGAGGGCAGCGGGGGTCAGCCACTCCTTAGGGAGGCAGGTCTGGAGGAAGGGCACGCAGGAGCTGAAGTAGGCCAAGCGGTTCACCCAGCGAGGGATCTCACGCCCACACAACAGCTGGAATAGAACGAATACAACTTTTAAAAATACTCCACATAAAAATGTATTTTATATTCAATAGGCATTATACATTTAAAAAATGTTTTTTTTTTTATCCAGTTATCAAGTTATTCACAATAACGTAAATATATTTTAGATATTGTACGTGTGATCAAAGAAACAAAATGTTGAATAATTGCATGAATGTTTCTCATACTGACCTCAGACAGCGAGGAGGAGAAGTGGTTGCAGTTCTTGTGCATTAGATGGTAGGAGTTGCCCTTGAAATCTGTTCCCAGGTCCTCCATGATTTTATCCATATCCTCCACAGCAAAGTCTGTTGTGCCCAAAGCGATGGCCTCCCTGTGTAGAACGAGGAGAAAACAAAGCTGATACGGACATACCGAGCTTGGAGATCGCGGTGCTGGGTGTAATGGGTGTAATTTACTGTAACTAAGTACTGGAGGTTCCTACCTATAAGTACAGAGGTTCCTACCTATAAGTACAGAGGTTCCTACCTATAAGTACAGAGGTTCCTACCTATAAGTACTGAGGTTCCTACCTATAAGTACAGAGGTTCCTACCTATAAAAAGTCTACCGGTGTTGAATGTTATGGTTAAAGTTTGGCTCCATTCTGGGTCTGGGACACAATGATAATGTATCTGTCACACTGTGTGATTCTGTAGCAGCTGATGTTGTGGTCTTCCTACAAGCGTCTCAGTCTGGTGTTTAGGGAACATTTGGTGCTATCTGATTAATATATACAGTGCCTTCAGAATGTATTCATAACTCTTGACTTTTGTTGTGTTACAGCCTTATTCTAAAATGTATTAAATAGATGTTTCATTTACATTTACATTTAAGTCATTTAGCAGACGTTTCTCGCCCCTCTACGCACAATACTCCATAGTGACAAAGTGAAATAATGACAAAATGAAATGCAGAAATATCTCATTCACATAAATATTCACACCCCTGAGTTACAATCACCTTTGACAGTGATTACAGCTGTGAGGCTTTCTGGGTAAGTCTGTAAGAGCTTTGCACACATTGATTCTACAATATTTGCCCATTATTATTTTCAAACTCATGGATGGACAACCATTTTCAAGTTTTGCCATAGATTTTCAAGCAGATTTTAAGTTAAAGCTGTAACTTGGCCATACAGGAACATTCACTGTCTTCTTAGTAAGCAACTCCAGTGTAGATGTGTCCTTGTGTTTTAAGTTATTGTCCTGCTGAAATGTGAATTAATCTCCCAGTGTCTGCTGGAAAGCAGACTGAAACAGGTTTCCCTCCTGGGTTTTGCCTGTGCTTAGCTCCATTCCATTTATTTTTTATCCTGAAACACTCCCCACTCCTTAATGATGACAAGCATACCCATAACATGATGCAGCCACCACTATGCTTGAAAATATGGAGAGTGGTACTCAGTAATGTGTTGTATTGGACTTGCCCTAAACATAACACTTTGTATTCAGGACAAAAAGTTCATTGCTTTGCCACATTTTTTGCAGTATAACTTTAGTGCCTTGTTGGAAACAGGATGCATGTTTTGGAATAGTTGTATTCTGTACAGACTTCATTATTTTCACTCTGTCATTAGGTTAGTATCATGGAGTATGTATGATACTAACCTAATGACAGAGTGAAAATAAAAGGAAGTCTGTACAGAATACAGCTATTCCAAAACATGCATCCTGTTTCCTGTTTCCATGTTGATCAGTATCTCTACCTGCACATTCATCTTCTGCCGATCTACCATTCCAGTGTTTAATTGCTATATTGTAATTACTTCGCCACCATGGCCTATTTATTTCCTTATCTCACCTCATTTGCTCACATTGTATATAGACTTGTTTATACTATATTATTGACTATGTTTGTTTTACTCCATGTGTAATTCTGTGTCGTTGTATCTGTCGAACTGCTTTGCTTTATCTTGGCCAGGTCGCAGTTGTAAATGAGAACTTGTTCTCAACTGGCCTACCTGGTTAAATAAAGGTGTTCTCAACTAGCCTACCTGGTTAAATAAAGGTGTTCTCAACTAGCCTACCTGGTTAAATAAAGGTGTTCTCAACTAGCCTACCTGGTTAAATAAAGGTGATCTCAACTGGCCTACCTGGTTAAATAAAGGTGTTCTCAACTGACCTACCTGGTTAAATAAAGGTGTTCTCAACTAGCCTACCTGGTTAAATAAAGGTGTTCTCAACTGACCTACCTGGTTAAATAAAGGTGTTCTCAACTAGCCTACCTGGTTAAATAAAGGTGTTCTCAACTAGCCTACCTGGTTAAATAAAGGTGTTCTCAACTAGCCTACCTGGTTAAATAAAGGTGTTCTCAACTAGCCTACCTGGTTAAATAAAGGTGTTCTCAACTAGCCTACCTGGTTAAATAAAGGTGTTCTCAACTAGCCTACCTGGTTAAATAAAGGTGTTCTCAACTGGCCTACCTGGTTAAATAAAGGTGTTCTCAACTGACCTACCTGGTTAAATAAAGGTGTTCTCAACTGGCCTACCTGGTTAAATAAAGGTGTTCTCAACTGGCCTACCTGGTTAAATAAAGGTGTTCTCAACTGGCCTACCTGGTTAAATAAAGGTGTTCTCAACTGGCCTACCTGGTTAAATAAAGGTGTTCTCAACTAGCCTACCTGGTTAAATAAAGGTGTTCTCAACTAGCCTACCTGGTTAAATAAAGGTGTTCTCAACTAGCCTACCTGGTTAAATAAAGGTGTTCTCAACTAGCCTACCTGGTTAAATAAAGGTGTTCTCAACTGGCCTACCTGGTTAAATAAATGTGTTCTCAACTGGCCTACCTGGTTAAATAAAGGTGTTCTCAACTGGCCTACCTGGTTAAATAAAGGTGTTCTCAACTAGCCTACCTGGTTAAATAAAGGTGTTCTCAACTAGCCTACCTGGTTAAATAAAGGTGTTCTCAACTAGCCTACCTGGTTAAATAAAGGTGTTCTCAACTAGCCTACCTGGTTAAATAAAGGTGTTCTCAACTAGCCTACCTGGTTAAATAAAGGTGTTCTCAACTAGCCTACCTGGTTAAATAAAGGTGTTCTCAACTAGCCTACCTGGTTAAATAAAGGTGAAATAAATAAAAAATGAAAAAAGTGTTTATAAAGTAATTTGTGTTTATAGATTCAGTTGAATTTAAGCAACAGCCACTAGTCTCTTGTATGAGCAGGTGCAATAATATCCATTTCACTTTCATGCTCATATCAAGTGGCAGCTGTACTCATCCAGGGACATCCCCTACCAGTTCTCACTCACCTGCTCTCTGTCCCCTCTTCACATCCCCTACCAGCCCTCACTCACCTGCTCTCTGTCCCCTCTTCACATCCCCTACCAGCCCTCACTCACCTGCTCTCTGTCCCCTCTTCACATCCCCTACCAGCCCTCACTCACCTGCTCTCTGTCCCATCTTCACATCCCCTACCAGCCCTCACTCACCTGCTCTCTGTCCTCTCTTCACATCCCCTACCAGCCCTCACTCACCTGCTCTCTGTCCCCTCTTCACATCCCCTACCAGCCCTCACTCACCTGCTCTACATACAGCTTATCGGAGGGCATGTTTGCAGCAAAGAAAACTACTTGTCTCTAGCCTAAACGGTTAAAACTAAGAAACAAAGAAAACTACTTGTCTCTAGCCTAAACGGTTAAAACTAAGAAACAAAGAAAACTACTTGTCTCTAGCCTAAACGGTTAAAACTAAGAAACAAAGAAAACTACTTGTCTCTAGCCTAAACGGTTAAAACTAAGAAACAAAGAAAACTACTTGTCTCTAGCCTAAACGGTTAAAACTAAGAAACAAAGAAAACTACTTGTCTCTAGCCTAAACGGTTAAAACTAAGAAACAAAGAAAACTACTTGTCTCTAGCCTAAACGGTTAAAAATATGACCCATATTATCGAAGGTGGCTTTAAATTATTTTTTTTACCGAAGTTCTCTAAGCTTACTAGATAACCTCCAACGAATGCCAAAATATCTCCCATTTGTCAAAATCTAGTTGATGATTATACAGATAGCAGATCAGCTCATGAATAAAGGGGCGATGGAGAGTGGAAATAGTTTAAAATAAATATCCATATCTCCTCTCATACGGTTTGTTGATCACACATTCTCTACTGAAGCTCTCATAGGGGCCGCAATACGAGACAGCGCAGAGAAGCGGGTGACATGTTTTAAAGCAGTATTTTGACATGGATAGGCAAGAGACGTGCTTTTTAATGCAACCTATGGATTACAGGATAAAGTTAGGAATTTATGCGAGACAGGAGTCAGAATTTTGCAATTGGGATGATAGAAAAATAGCCTAGACTCTATAGAAGGCTCTGACGCGAGTCAATAGATACATAATACTCTTGATTTAGGTTACATTGTTGCAAGCTAAATGTTTCTGATCAGTGATCGATGAGCAAACAAATATATACCACTTCTACTTGTCCAGCCAGAGATCAATTAACCAAATATACACTTGCATAACAAGTTAGCAAAATGTTCTGATTGGCTAATATATGAGCAAACATGAATAATGATCATTAGCACTCACATCAATTTAGCGCACATTTCCCCAGTGTAATTGTTACCTAATGATTCAGTGAAAACAAAAATGGAATGATTTATAGAGGAGTCCCCCAAACTTGAATCAAAGCAGCGCGATTGGGCTGTCCCAATCAAAATGTCGCTGAAATGACCATCTACTGTAGGCGACCACGCATGACTATTGCTTTAAATTAGTATAACGGTTGGATATGACTTTGGGAGTTTCAGTGTAAGCAAAAATTGAATACATGCCTTCAATTAATAGCATTAGCCTAATTTATTACAATTTATATATATATAGTTTTCCTCTCTCTGTGCTTTTTCTAGGTTATCGTTCTCTCATTCTTTTCTTCTCATTCCGCTGTCGGAATGGCCTTCCTTCACCACGTTCATCCCAACACTAGTTTTAGTAAATATAGCCTACTGTTTTTGGCCTTCCTTCACCACGTTCATCCCAACACTAGTTTTAGTAAATATAGCCTACTGTTTTTGGCCTTCCTTCACCACGTTCATCCCAACACTAGTTTTAGTAAATATAGCCTACTGTTTTTGGCCTTCCTTCACCACGTTCATCCCAACACTAGTTTTAGTAAATATAGCCTACTGTTTTTGGCCTTCCTTCACCACGTTCATCCCAACACTAGTTTTAGTAAATATAGCCTACTGTTTTTGGCCTTCCTTCACCACGTTCATCCCAACACTAGTTTTAGTAAATATAGCCTACTGTTTTTGGCCTTCCTTCACCAAGTGCATCCCAACACTAGTTTTAGTAAATATAGGCTACTGTTTTTGGCCTTCCTTCACCAAGTGCATCCCAACACTAGTTTTAGTAAATATAGCCTACTGTTTTTTATTTATTTTTTATTTTAGAAATCAGGCTTTTTTTTCCGTGTTTGAGCTCATTTAATATCTGTGATGTCGGACCAGGCCTGGGCTCGGGCTTCTGCTCACCGGACTTGGATCGGACCGGGATCGAATGTTCACTTCTGATGAGAACTCTTAAAACTGCATTCTGATCTTCTGTTGTGAAACAGAGGCCATTGACCACTTTTTTTTTATGTGACAAGGCACTCTGTAGAACCCTGTGTGTGTGTGTGTGTGTGTGTGTGTGTGTGTGTGTGTGTGTGTGTGTGTGTGTGTGTGTGTGTGTGTGTGTGTGTGTGTGTGTGTGTGTGTGTGTGTGTGTGTGTGTGTGTGTGTGTGTGTGTGTGTGTGTGTGTGTGTGTGTGTGTGTGATGGTGTAAACTCACTTGAATTTGAAGGTCTCTCCTAATTCAGTGGTGTTTCCAGGGTTTATTTCAAATATACCACTAAATGGGTACGGATGACCTCCATACGCAAACTCTGTAATAAAGATGAGAAGAAAGGAACACATTGAAAACCAGAGAGGTATCAGGTGTGAGGAACGAAAAGAGAAACATAAATGCCGTCACCACCTCACCTTCCAACAAAGGAACAGTGTAGCAAGCTGAGAGTGAGAAGATACTGTGTAGCAAGCTGAGAGTGAGAAGATACTGTGTAGCAAGCTGAGAGTGAGAAGATACTTTGTAGCAAGCTGAGAGTGAGAAGATACTGCGTAGCAAGCTGAGAGTGAGAAGATACTGCGTAGCAAGCTGAGAGTGAGAAGATACTGCGTAGCAAGCTGAGAGTGAGAAGATACTGTGTAGCAAGCTGAGAGTGAGAAGATACTGTGTAGCAAGCTGAGAGTGAGAAGATACTGCGTAGCAAGCTGAGAGTGAGAAGATACTGTGTAGCAAGCTGAGAGTGAGAAGATACTGCGTAGCAAGCTGAGAGTGAGAAGATACTGCGTAGCAAGCTGAGAGTGAGAAGATACTGCGTAGCAAGCTGAGAGTGAGAAGATACTGCGTAGCAAGCTGAGAGTGAGAAGATACTGCGTAGCAAGCTGAGAGTGAGAAGATACTGCGTAGCAAGCTGAGAGTGAGAAGATACTGTGTAGCAAGCTGAGAGTGAGAAGATACTGTGTAGCAAGCTGAGAGTGAGAAGATACTGTGTAGCAAGCTGAGAGTGAGAAGATACTGTGTAGCAAGCTGAGAGTGAGAAGATACTGTGTAGCAAGCTGAGAGTGAGAAGATACTGTGTAGCAAGCTGAGAGTGAGAAGATACTGCGTAGCAAGCTGAGAGTGAGAAGATACTGTGTAGCAAGCTGAGAAGTGAGAAGAAGATACTGCGTAGCAAGCTGAGAGTGAGAAGATACTGCGTAGCAAGCTGAGAGTGAGAAGATACTGCGTAGCAAGCTGAGAGTGAGAAGATACTGCGTAGCAAGCTGAGAGTGAGAAGATACTGCGTAGCAAGCTGAGAGTGAGAAGATACTGCGTAGCAAGCTGAGAGTGAGAAGATACTGCGTAGCAAGCTGAGAGTGAGAAGATACTGCGTAGCAAGCTGAGAGTGAGAAGATACTGTGTAGCAAGCTGAGAGTGAGAAGATACTGTGTAGCAAGCTGAGAGTGAGAAGATACTGTGTGTGGTGAAAATATATCACATGGTGTGAGATGATATCGTGTTGGTGTGAGAAGATATCGTGTTGGTGTGAGAAGATATCGTGTTGGTGTGAGAAGATATCGTGTGGTGTGAGAAGATATCGTGTGGTGTGAGAAGATATCGTGTGGTGTGAGAAGATATCGTGTGGTGTGAGAAGATATCGTGTGGTGTGAGAAGATATCGTGTGGTGTGAGAAGATATCGTGTGGTGTGAGAAGATATCGTGTGGTGTGAGAAGATATCGTGTGGTGTGAGAAGATATCGTGTGGTGTGAGAAGATATCGTGTGGTGTGAGAAGATATCGTGTGGTGTGAGAAGATATCGTTTGGTGTGAGAAGATATCGTGTGGTGTGAGAAGATATCGTGTGGTGTGAGAAGATATCGTGTGGTGTGAGAAGATATCGTTTGGTGTGAGAAGATATCGTGTGGTGTGAGAAGATATCGTTTGGTGTGAGAAGATATCGTGTGGTGTGAGAAGATATCGTATGGTGTGAGAAGATATCGTGTGGTGTGAGAAGATATCGTTTGGTGTGAGAAGATATCGTTTGGTGTGAGAAGATATCGTTTGGTGTGAGAAGATATCGTGTGGTGTGAGAAGATATCGTGTGGTGTGAGAAGATATCGTGTGGTGTGAGAAGATATCGTGTGGTGTGAGAAGATATCGTGTGGTGTGAGAAGATATCGTTTGGTGTGAGAAGATATCATGTGGTGTGAGAAGATATCGTTTGGTGTGAGAAGATATCGTTTGGTGTGAGAAGATATCGTGTGGTGTGAGAAGATATCGTGTTGGTGTGAGAAGATATCATGTGGTGTGAGAAGATATCGTTTGGTGTGAGAAGATATCGTGTGGTGTGAGAAGATATCGTGTTGGTGTGAGAAGATATCATGTGGTGTGAGAAGATATCGTTTGGTGTGAGAAGATATCGTGTGGTGTGAGAAGATATCGTTTGGTGTGAGAAGATATCGTGTGGTGTGAGAAGATATCATTTGGTGTGAGAAGATATCGTGTGGTGTGAGAAGATATCGTGTTGGTGTGAGAAGATATCGTGTGGTGTGAGAAGATATCATGTGGTGTGAGAAGATATCGTGTGGTGTGAGAAGATATCGTGTGGTGTGAGAAGATATCGTGTGGTGTGAGAAGATATCGTGTGGTGTGAGAAGATATCGTGTGGTGTGAGAAGATATCGTGTGGTGTGAGAAGATATCGTGTTGGTGTGAGAAGATATCATGTGGTGTGAGAAGATATCGTGTGGTGTGAGAAGATATCGTGTGGTGTTCGATCAATGTGTCATCCTGGCTGATAGGCTCCTCGTGACTACATAATCTATTATAAACGCAGAAAAAAACATCCTCATATTTTTTTTAAACAGTGAATTACCCTGTGAAAGCTACGTGATCTTCCGCGTTACTTCTGGGTAGTGTCCCCTAATCTTTTGAACGGGCTTGACGATTATATCATCAAATTCGAGACAATGCAGACGAGATACATAAAAATCACACGTGTGTTTATGGGTGTATTTACATCTGCCAGATGCCTTTCATGAAGTGTATAATAAATAAAAACTCTTCTCTCTCCACACATTATGATTCAATGGTGAGGAACTCAGGAGGGAAGATCAACACAATGACAGAACCTCAACGGGATGGAAGCTGTAGAGCAGGGTGGTGTCCCAATGGGATGGAAGCTGTAGAGCAGGGGTGTCAAAGTGGTGGTGTCCCAATGGGATGGAAGCTGTAGAGCAGGGGTGTCAAAGTGGTGGTGTCCCAATGGGATGGAAGCTGTAGAGCAGGGGTGTCAAAGTCAAATGGATTGGTGGTGTCCCAATGGGATGGAAGCTGTAGAGCAGGGGTGTCAAAGTGGTGGTGTCCCAATGGGATGGAAGCTGTAGAGCAGGGGTGTCAAAGTGGTGGTGTCCCAATGGGATGGAAGCTGTAGAGCAGGGGTGTCAAAGTGGTGGTGTCCCAATGGGATGGAAGCTGTAGAGCAGGGGTGTCAAAGTCAAATGGATTGGTGGTGTCCCAATGGGATGGAAGCTGTAGAGCAGGGGTGTCAAAGTGGTGGTGTCCCAATGGGATGGAAGCTGTAGAGCAGGGGTGTCAAAGTGGTGGTGTCCCAATGGGATGGAAGCTGTAGAGCAGGGGTGTCAAAGTGGTGGTGTCCCAATGGGATGGAAGCTGTAGAGCAGGGGTGTCAAAGTGGTGGTGTCCCAATGGGATGGAAGCTGTAGAGCAGGGGTGTCAAAGTGGTGGTGTCCCAATGGGATGGAAGCTGTAGAGCAGGGGTGTCAAAGTCAAATGGATTGGTGGTGTCCCAATGGGATGGAAGCTGTAGAGCAGGGGTGTCAAAGTCAAATGGATTGGTGGTGTCCCAATGGGATGGAAGCTGTAGAGCAGGGGTGTCAAAGTCAAATGGATTGGTGGTGTCCCAATGGGATGGAAGCTGTAGAGCAGGGGTGTCAAAGTCAAATGGATTGGTGGTGTCAATGGGATGGAAGCTGTAGAGCAGGGGTGTCAAAGTCAAATGGATTGGTGGTGTCCCAATGGGATGGAAGCTGTAGAGCAGGGGTGTCAAAGTCAAATGGATTGGTGGTGTCCCAATGGGATGGAAGCTGTAGAGCAGGGGTGTCAAAGTCAAATGGATTGGTGGTGTCCCAATGGGATGGAAGCTGTAGAGCAGGGGTGTCAAAGTCAAATGGATTGGTGGTGTCCCAATGGGATGGAAGCTGTAGAGCAGGGGTGTCAAAGTGGTGGTGTCCCAATGGGATGGAAGCTGTAGAGCAGGGGTGTCAAAGTGGTGGTGTCCCAATGGGATGGAAGCTGTAGAGCAGGGGTGTCAAAGTGGTGGTGTCCCAATGGGATGGAAGCTGTAGAGCAGGGGTGTCAAAGTCAAATGGATTGGTGGTGTCCCAATGGGATGGAAGCTGTAGAGCAGGGGTGTCAAAGTGGTGGTGTCCCAATGGGATGGAAGCTGTAGAGCAGGGGTGTCAAAGTGGTGGTGTCCCAATGGGATGGAAGCTGTAGAGCAGGGGTGTCAAAGTGGTGGTGTCCCAATGGGATGGAAGCTGTAGAGCAGGGGTGTCAAAGTGGTGGTGTCCCAATGGGATGGAAGCTGTAGAGCAGGGGTGTCAAAGTGGTGTG
>NC_060189.1:3318292-3321601 GCF_021184085.1 Oncorhynchus gorbuscha
AAGTACCAGGTAATAACATGGCTATATACAGGAAGTACCAGGTAATAACATGGCTATATACAGGAAGTACCAGGTAATAACATGGCTATATACAGGAAGTACCAGGTAATAACATGTCTATATACAGGAAGTACCAGGTAATAACATGTCTATATACAGGGAGTACCAGGTAATAACATGTCTATATACAGGGAGTACCAGGTAATAACATGGTTATATACAGGAAGTACCAGGTAATAACATGGCTATATACAGGAAGTACCAGGTAATAACATGTCTATATACAGGAAGTACCAGGTAATAACATGTCTATATACAGGAGTACCAGGTAATAACATGTCTATATACAGGAGTACCAGGTAATAACATGGTTATATACAGGAGTACCAGGTAATAACATGGTTATATACAGGAGTACCAGGTAATAACATGGTTATATACAGGAAGTACCAGGTAATAACATGGTTATATACAGGAAGTACCAGGTAATAACATGGTTATATACAGGCAGTACCAGGTAATAACATGGTTATATACAGGAAGTACCATGTAATAACATGGTTATATAAAGGAAGTACCAGGTAATAACATGGTTATATACAGGAAGTACCAGGTAATAACATGGTTATATACAGGAAGTACCAGGTAATAACATGGTTATATACAGGAAGTACCAGGTAATAGCATGGTTATATACAAGAAGTACCAGGTAATAGCATGGTTATATACAGGAAGTACCAGGTAATAACATGGTTATATACAGGAAGTACCAGGTAATAACATGGTTATATACCCGGGGTACCAGGTACTAACATGGCTATATACAGGAAGTACCAGGTACTAACATGGACATATACCCGGGGTACCAGGTACTAACATGGCTATATACAGGAAGTACCAGGTACTAACATGGACATATACCCGGGGTACCAGGTACTAACATGGCTATATACAGGAAGTACCAGGTAATAACATGGTTATATACAGGAAGTACCAGGTAATAACATGATAATATACCCGGGGTACCAGGTAATAACATGGCTATATACAGGAAGTACCAGGTAATAACATGGCTATATACAGGAAGTACCAGGTAATAACATGGCTATATACAGGAAGTACCAGGTAATAACATGGCTATATACAGGAAGTACCAGGTAATAACATGGCTATATACAGGAAGTACCAGGTAATAACATGGCTATATACAGGAAGTACCAGGTAATAACATGGCTATATACAGGAAGTACCAGGTAATAACATGGCTATATACAGGAAGCACCAGGTAATAACATGGTTATATACAGGAGTACCAGGTAACAACATGGTTATATACAGGAGTACCAGGTAACAACATGGTTATATACAGGAGTACCAGGTAATAACATGGTTATATACAGGAAGTACCAGGTAATAACATGGTTATATACAGGAAGTACCAGGTAATAACATGGTTATATACAGGAAGTACCAGGTAATAACATGGCTATATAACCAGGAAGTACCAGGTATTAACATGGCTATATAGAGGAGTACCAGGTAATAACATGGTTATATACAGGAGTACCAGGTAATAACATGGTTATATACAGGAGTACCAGGTAATAACATGGTTATATACAGGAGTACCAGGTAATAACATGGTTATATACAGGAAGTACCAGGTAATAACATGGTTATATACAGGAAGTACCAGGTAATAACATGGTTATATACAGGCAGTACCAGGTAATAACATGGTTATATACAGGAAGTACCAGGTAATAACATGGTTATATACAGGCAGTACCAGGTAATAACATGGTTATATACAGGAAGTACCAGGTAATAACATGGTTATATAAAGGAAGTACCAGGTAATAACATGGTTATATACAGGAAGTACCAGGTAATAACATGGTTATATACAGGAAGTACCAGGTAATAACATGGTTATATACAGGAAGTACCAGGTAATAACATGGTTATATACAGGAAGTACCAGGTAATAGCATGGTTATATACAAGAAGTACCAGGTAATAGCATGGTTATATACAGGAAGTACCAGGTAATAACATGGTTATATACAGGAAGTACCAGGTAATAACATGGCTATATAACCAGGGTACCAGGTATTAACATGGCTATATACAGGGAGTACCAGGTAATAACATGGTTATATACAGGGAGTACCAGGTAATAACATGGTTATATACAGGGAGTACCAGGTAATAACATGGTTATATACAGGGAGTACCAGGTAATAACATGGTTATATACAGGAAGTACCAGGTAATAACATGGTTATATACAGGAAGTACCAGGTAATAACATGGTTATATACAGGCAGTACCAGGTAATAACATGGTTATATACAGGAAGTACCAGGTAATAACATGATAATATACCCGGGGTACCAGGTAATAACATGGCTATATACAGGAAGTACCAGGTAATAACATGGCTATATACAGGAAGTACCAGGTAATAACATGTCTATATACAGGAAGTACCAGGTAATAACATGTCTATATACAGGAAGTACCAGGTAATAACATGTCTATATACAGGAAGTACCAGGTAATAACATGTCTATATACAGGGAGTACCAGGTAATAACATGTCTATATACAGGGAGTACCAGGTAATAACATGGTTATATACAGGGAGTACCAGGTAACAACATGGTTATATACAGGGAGTACCAGGTAACAACATGGTTATATACAGGGAGTACCAGGTAATAACATGGTTATATACAGGAAGTACCAGGTAATAACATGGTTATATACAGGAAGTACCAGGTAATAACATGGTTATATACAGGAAGTACCAGGTAATAACATGGCTATATAACCAGGGTACCAGGTATTAACATGGCTATATAGAGGGAGTACCAGGTAATAACATGGTTATATACAGGGAGTACCAGGTAATAACATGGTTATATACAGGGAGTACCAGGTAATAACATGGTTATATACAGGGAGTACCAGGTAATAACATGGTTATATACAGGAAGTACCAGGTAATAACATGGTTATATACAGGAAGTACCAGGTAATAACATGGTTATATACAGGCAGTACCAGGTAATAACATGGTTATATACAGGAAGTACCATGTAATAACATGGTTATATAAAGGAAGTACCAGGTAATAACATGGTTATATACAGGAAGTACCAGGTAATAACATGGTTATATACAGGAAGTACCAGGTAATAACATGGTTATATACAGGAAGTACCAGGTAATAACATGGTTATATACAGGAAGTACCAGGTAATAGCATGGTTATATACAAGAAGTACCAGGTAATAGCATGGT